>NC_040034.1:1809975-2014159 GCF_000972845.2 Larimichthys crocea | reverse complement strand
TTCGAATCCCGCATCGGACGGCTAATTTACGTCACTCCCTCTCTCTCTGCACTCCTGTCTATCTTCAGCTGTACTATCAATAAAGGCATTAAAAGGCCAAAAAAAGAATCTTTAAAAAAATAAATAATGTGCAACAACATCAAAAAGTGATTGACCATATTTGTGTCGGATTACAGAAGGGGTTGAAGATCATATCATGCATGTATAATGACATTAAAATAATAAGTCTTTTAGTTTTTGTTACTTAAAATAAATTCTCCTTTTATATCTTACAGCCGGTCTTTCATTCAAGGCTGTCACTAATCTAGACAGAGCCCTTTAAAGTGTTTGTTTCTCCTTTACACTAACGAGGTGAGGGTGATTGCAATGAAAGCGATGAGCAGGGTTCCCACACCTTTTTCATGAACAAATTCAAGCACTTTTCAAGCACCTTCAAGCACCAGTTTTTCCATTTTTCCAGCACCTTTAAATAGGTAGCCTATTAGTTGTGTTTGCCATGATGGTCATGGGAAGCGCAGCGGTGACATTTTTGTTTTCTCTTGGTTTATTGAGATAGACATCACACAAATTTCAAGCATTTTCAAGCACTTCACAAAAAATTCAAGCATTTTCACAACCTTGAAAACACTGAATTGAAATTCAAGCGTTTTCAAGGAATTCAAGCACCCATGGGAACCCTGGATGAGTCAATGCAACTAAATTCTGCACACTGACAGGTGATTATACATGCATGAAAACATAGTTATGAATAGTACACACTGCACCTTTAATGCAAGTGACAGATAAGGGGACAAATCCACAAAATTCATGCAGAGGTTTTAAAAAAGAAAAACAGAAATGATCAGCATTGATATCCACAGATTTGTCAAACTAAGCCTGGACTTATAAATGCATCACTAAGTCTAATGGGAATGAATAAAAAAACATAAAAATGAAGCTTCTCAGTCAAACTGCAGGAGTGTGTCAGTGACAAAGGCTGGTGTGACTTGAGGCGACCATTCAGTGCAATGCAAACAGGCACAGAGCTCGGTGACAGTTATTAAACATGATTCACTGCTCGTATGTGCACTATGCATGCACATGCACGCATGCACATGCATGCATATTCTTTAATAAGCTGCAGGATGCAAACAGCAGCCGGTGTTCGGTCATCTGACCGTGTTTAACCTGCAGAGAGGGGGAGGTGGGAGGTGGGACACCCACCTTGCAAAGCTGGAAATGCTCCGACTGGAGAGTCTCCTGGATAACGTCGTTCTCCCGGGGAGTACCCGGCTGAGCAGCTGCGGAGGAGGAGGAGGACGAGGAGGAAGACGCCGCTGTCAAGCCGTCCAGCACCTTCCTAATGTTGAACTTCTTCATTTTCCCCCACAGACGTTTTTGAGAAAGAGAAACGAAGCGAAGCGAGCTGCCGTTAAACCGGAGACACCGAGCAGAGGAAGGAGGGAGGAAGGAGGGGGGCAGCTGCTAGCTGTTAGCCGGATAACGCTCGTTAATATGTGTCCGTGTCCATCTCACATGTTACGGAGGGTGTAGCCAGCGCACGCTCCGAGAAAAACAACCCGACACACGAACACCGATGGAGCCAGCCCGTCCCGTTAATCCGCCATTCAGCGTGTCCACGCAGCCTCTGTCGGTTCGGGATTCGGTCGTTTTTCTTCCGTGAAGCTTCTCGGTTCACCCCCGGTCAGGGCTCAGCAGCAGCAGCAGCAGCAGCGGGGGTAGCACACACTGGCTACGGAAACGCAGCGAACTGCGGCGGGGAGTGAGTCTGCGCTCTGCGGGCACCCGGATGCTGGGGCCGGTGTTACGGTGCATTCTGCGACCCGGCAGATTCGGTCACCTCTAGCTAAGCTAGCTAGCTAGTTTTTATATAGAGAGAATTGTATCCTGTGTGTTTATGTATACAGCTGTTACCCTTTAAAATAAGTCACTTCATTTCATAAGTACATGTATTTTAATTTTTAATGGGTGTTATGACAATTTTAGCTACCCTCTTAATATGTGCCCCCACTACTTTCAGTGGAAGTAGTAGTGTCAGGGGGTAACATGTGTATTCCCATTTGTTTTTAGCTGTTACCTGAAAGAAATTACTTTACAGTACACATATTCTAATGGCTGTAAGTACCTGGTGTTATGACAATTTTAGCTACCCTCTTAATACGTGCCTCTAGTCCAGTACAAGTACTTTCAATGGAAGTAGTAGGTGGTAATATGCGTTTTTTTAGCTGTTACCTAAAAGAAATGACACATGTTTTAATGGATGTACCTGTAAGTACCCGGTGTTATGACAATTTTAGCTGCCCTCTTAATATGTGCCCCCTGTCCAGTACAAGTACTTTCAATGGAAGTAGCATTGTCAGGGGGTAATATGTGTATTCCCTTTTGTTTTTAGCTGTTGTTACTTCACAGTACACATATTTTAATGGATGTTACTACAAATCATAACCCGGTGTTATGACAATTTTAGCTGCCCTCTTAATATGTGCCTCCAGTCTAGTACAAGTAGCCTTCTTTCAATGGAAGTAGTAGGTGGTAATATGTGTTTTTTAGCTGTTACCTAAAAGAAATTACTTCACAGTACACATATTTTAATGACTGTAAGTACCCGGTTAATACGCAGTGTTATGACAATTTTAGCTGCCTTCTTAATATGTTCCCCCAGTCCAGTACAAGTCCTTTCAATGGAAGTAGTAGTGTCAGGGGGTAATATGTGTATTCCCTTTTGTTTTTAGCTGTTACCTAAAAGAAATTACTTCACAGTACACATATTTTAATGGATGTTACTACAAATCATAACCCGGTGTTATGACAATTTTAGCTGCCCTCTTAATATGTGCCTCCAGTCTAGTACAAGTAGCCTACTTTCAATGGAAGTAGTAGGTGGTAATATGTGTTTTTTAGTTGTTACCTAAAAGAAATTACTTCACAGTACACATACTTTAATGGATGTTACTACAAACCATAACCCGGTGTTATGACCATTTTAGCTGCCCTCTTAATATGTGCCCCCACTACTTTCAATGGAGGTGCTAGTGTCCGGGGGTAATATGTGTATTCCTATTTGTTTTAAGCTGTTACCTGAAAGAAATTACTTTACAGTACATATATTTTAATGGCTATGAGTACCTGGTGTTATGACAATTTTAGCTGCCCTCTTAATATATGCCTTCAGTCCAGTACAAGTACTTTCAAAGGAAGTAGTAGTGTCAGGTGGGAATATGTGTATCCCCTATGTTCCTTTTTTTTTTTAGCTGTTACCTAAAAGAAATTACTTCACAGTACACATATTTTAATGGATGTTACTACAAATCATAACCCGGTGTGTTATGACCATTTTAGCTCCCCTCTTAATATGTGCCTCCAGTCCAGTACAAGTAGCCTACTTTCAATGGAAGTAGTAGGTGGTAATATGTGTTTTTTAGCTGTTACCTAAAAGAAATTACTTCACAGTATACATACTTTAATGGATGTTACTACAAACCATAACCCGGTGTTATGACCATTTTAGCTGCCCTCTTAATATGTGCCCCCACTACTTTCAATGGAAGTGCTAGTGTCAGGGGGTAATATGTGTATTCCCTTTTGTTTTTAGCTGTTACCTAAAAGAAATTACTTCACAGTACACATATTTTAATGGATATTACTACAAATCGTAACCCGGTGTTATGACAATTTTAGCTGCCCTCTTAATATGTGCCCCCACTACTTTCAATGGAAGTAGTAGTGTCAGGGGGTAACATGTGTATTCCCATTTGTTTTTAGCTGTTACCTGAAAGAAATTACTTTACAGTACACATATTCTAATGGCTGTAAGTACATGGTGTTATGACAATTTTAGCTACCCTCTTAATATGTGCCCTCGGTGCAGTACAGGTAGCCTTCTTTCAATGGTGTCAGGTGGGAAATATTGATCAAAATGGACTGTCCAAATATAAAGTAGCTCATTCTGTCAAATGGGGCAGTTTGTTTGAAGAGAAAAAAGTGATCAACTTCCACCATCAGTCAGCTTTTAACAGCCAAGTGTAATTATTATTATTATTATTATTTATTTATTATTACATCCAAACCATTTATAGCTCACAACAACTCAATCTGTGACAGTAACACCAGTCAAATATGTTAAAACCTAATAAAATAAAAAAATAACTCATTTACACAAATATAAAAGGTACATGAACACCATGTCATGTTAGAACTAGAAAATATACATGATTTTGTTATATAAGGTCACAAAAATGGTTGTAAGTATAAAAACTGTGATAAAAATCTGACAAAAAACATGTTATTTGGGAGAAAACAGAACAGAGGAACACAGTGATCACATTTTCAGGTTGTTTCTGGCCCCCTGCTGGCTGAGGAGCAACCTTTAATGCTTTTGGATTGGGAAAGAAAGAAAAGCTGTGACATCCATCAAATCAGGTCTAAAAGCTATGAAATAATAATGCAGGTACAGTGAGAAAACATGCCATATATGTTGTTTGGAAGCACTAAAGTCGTGCATTTAAATCTTCTCATGCATAATCCTCTTCACTGAACAGCTTTCCCACAGAAACCTGATAGCAGGGCAGTCCTTTTGTAATTGGTTAAAAAGAATTCAATCTATTGTGTGTGGCTGGAAAATAGGCCGTGTTTCCTCATTCCTATTGCTCCCCAAGGAGGAAAAACTAGGTTATTAAACTTCCACAGAGATTTAGAAAACTAGAAAATCTGGTTAGATTAGAAAACGTGGTTAAACGGTTGCTTTCATGATCTGACATTTGGAAGGCCTATATTTTTATTGGCTGACATTTTATTTCTGATTTTGCAGATGGAGCATTGTCAGATAAATAATAAATCTGAAACAGGCATATAAAATAATCATGAAACGTGAACATGTCCTTAAATTCTTTGAATCAAAAAAACTTTTTCCAAGGGCTCCAAGTCTATTTTAATACAAACATACATTTACACACAGAACATAAACTACAATAGATTATAACACAGGAATCCACATTCATTCATATACACACACACACTTAAAAAAACCACAGTGACTACACTAGGGTCACTCACTACTGTTTCAGGGAATTTGAGGGATTAACATGCCGAGACAAAGTTTATAATCTACAATTAAACTGGACTTTAAAAAGGGGCCACTAGGTTCCTTGCATTTTGGGAAAGGCTTTGAAATAATATAAAACACTAATAAGGAGATGAGAATATATTTCAACAGGTAGATTAATACGGAAAATATGTGGAAAGAAAATGTTTTTCTTTATTTCTGAAATCTGGACTAAATTCTCTTTTGTCTGTGTTTAATCTTTCTGAAGATAAAAAAAATGCATGAATGAAATTTCCCTTTGATATCATAATAATAATAATTATTATGATATTTGCACCCTTAGTCCACCGTTGTGAGCTGAGTAAGAGTTATAAAGTAGTAGCAGTAGTAATAAACACTCAAATTTAAAGTACTTGTTCCATACCTCAGTGTTTTTATTTGCTCGCGTATGCTTCTACTGATTTCTCAGGACAATATTGTACTTCTCAACCCCACTGCATTTAATTTAACTATAGTTAATATAATTAGGGTTCGTTAGGATATGATACTGACTATTCAGTTAAGCTTCTTCTTCCACAGTTGCGAATAAAGAAGGTTTAAGATGTGTCCTAATGCACGTGCAGAGATAAAACACATAACAAACTTTCTGTTATAAGCTCCATATGCTTTATATTTACTCACAGGTCCTTCAAATGCTTTAACTATCTTTGCACAGGCATGTTTTGTACACTAGATGGCGGAGTCCACCAATATGAAACCATCCTGCAGCCTGACAGCATTTGCCTGTGGTGGAGGTCTCTTCTTAGAAAGCCAAAAGTCAGCACCATGGACAGCACCATATGGATTCCTGTCCCTGATTGGCTGCTTTCATGGCACAATATCATCTGTTTTTAATAATCAGGTTCATTCACAGTGTGGCATTTTGGCACACACACACAATATTTGAATCACACTCTCATGCAAGAGTGACTCGGGCACGTCGTAGAGTTGAATCTAGCATGGCGAATGACTGTGCAGTCAAACAGCAGCCTGGTATTTCTGTCTGCTTTTTCCACAGACAGTGAACGCTTAATTAACACAGGGCATCATTAAATGGGTCATTCAAGGCACAATAAGAGAGCGACAGAGGCACAGCGCTGCTCCGCTCTTCATCACCCTATTCACAAGTTTGACTAAATTGAAATTTTCATGCAATCATGAATATATGAACGAAGCTGCCAGTGAAAGCGCGCACTGGAGGGCACATAAAATAGGGCAATATCAATAATTCACAAGTAATGGGATCTGTTGCAGAGAGTGCGACTCCCGTTCAGGCTGTCATATTTATAAACAACAAGTTAAGTGACTGAGCTTTTGTATCCAATGTGAAAAAGTATTGGGGCCAGCATCCCTGTTTGACTCCTGAATTTAGGTCTCTAGTATCTGGGACATAAATCCATAATTAGCAGTTGTGTTTTACTTCTTCCCTCACTTTCCCTCAGGCACATTTGCTGCACGAGGTAAACTACCTTTTGCAACTCACTTGATCAGCATAAGTGTATAAATGCTTGTATAATAAAACAGTGTGGGGTTTTACATGTTAGACTATTCCAAGTTTAAATAAAAGATTTTTAAAAAACATGCACGCATACCTGGAGAGAGCCTGAATTTGGACAAAAGCTACTGTGTATAGGTACCTGGCGGCAGGATGTAGAACAGTTCCCTAGATGCACGGCAAGGACACTGAAAAGTAAAACTACAGGACAGCAAAGGACAGATCGGTGTGCAAAAATAACCTGTGTAATGCACAACATGTCAGTGAACATAAAGGACAAGGTTTCACACTCACCAAATATATATAAGACAATGCACTGACTCATATTAGTGACTTAGTAATATGCCATGTCAATTAATTACAGCGAAAACATCAATTTGTTGTGAATCTGTGAATCTTTCATTCAAATGTTATTTCAATACGCCAAATCTCTCCATTAGAAAGGAAAGAAATGATCTTGTTGCTTCATTAATACACAAAAAAATGAAAAATCATTTACTGACAAGGCCGACATGATCAAGACTAATGAGCTGACCCAACAAACTGACCTCACATCTATCTTCTTCAGGGTTAAACTGCCAAACGTATGTGGGGGCAGAGGTGTCAGACCAATGAGCCCTTAACATAAGACCTCTCAAAACACTTCACCATTGCTGGATGAATAAGAGGCACCAAAAATGATTAATCAAGACAAGAATTGTGTCAGGACAAAGTAAATATTAAGATTTAAGGGTCTCTATTCACAGTATATGGCAGAAATTGAATAAAGTATGTTTTCATTAGTGTATAATCACCTGAAAATAAGAACCTTTGTGTTTTTGTTACCTCAGAATGAGATTTTAGACTCTACAGACGCCACAGGTCCTCTTCTATGTTGAACCGGACAAACTACACGCTGGCTCTAAATAAGCACACACATTTCACATTTCTGACAGTCACTGTTTCTCTTTAATGCAAGGAAGGAAACGAGGGTGTTGCAATCAGCGACTACACCGCTAGAGGCCACTAAATCCTACACACTGTTCACAGGTTCACCACACAGAGTTGTACATCTGACACTGCAATCCAACATGTAACATAAGCACATGTGTTTGATTGATTGTACTTAATAATTAATCTTTGCTGCAATTCAGAGATAAATATTGCACTTTTCACTCCACTGCATCTACGGCAGAGTATTGTGTTTGCTACTTTTCAGATCATACAATCATAATCTTAAAAATATAACATATTATTACGTTGTTATTGAAACTACCCAACAGTAATTAAAGTGAGATCCTACAGCATTAAACTAATGCACACAAATCTTCCAATGATACTAATAAAAACACTGTCAGGAGCCATTTTTCTGCATAATTAGTACATTTTATGTGTGATACTGTAGTTTATTTAAATGAAATTTAGTTTTTTTATGTTTGCATTCTTGTATCACTTCTTTCAGCACTACTGGTGGCCAACAATATAAGACATCATTATCAGAAGTAATGGCTCTAAGTGCCCGATGCTCCATCTGTGTGTGAGTCTCTCTGTTCGTCTCTGCATCAATAAATCTAGAACTTGCAAATGCATCGATATCAGAATATTCTGTCTTCCCATATTTGTTGTCTGCCGATGATTAGACACAGCATCCCTCCGGCTTTGCACTCTCAGTGACTCGGTCCTCTCTGGGGCGGTTTGGTGGAGCAGCGTGGTGCATTTTCACATATTTCCTCCCTCCATCAAAAATCAGGTCATGCTGATAGCTTTTCTCCGCTATTGGCCATATCAAGCCAGGCTGTGATGCGTATGCATGGGTATTAGCTCATCTCATCTCACTGTGAAGTGATTAACAGATAATTATATGCATGGGTTGCATAACAGACAAGTAACACTCAGAGTTAGGATCGAATAGGTTGTGATTTAACGAGCAGCAGTTTCATATAGAAATCTTTCTCTCTGTCTTTTTCTGTGTTGTTTTTGCAGTTGTCACACTTTTTTCTCATTAAGGTAGGTAAATCACCAACAGGTCTCGGCCACATGGAGAGTGTCACAGACTTTTCCCAGCAGGATGTGTGTCATGCTGATCTCTTTATTAGCCTTAGACTGTATCAGTAAGATTATCAGGGAAATTGGCTCAATCGTCTCCACAGAGGTGTTTATGAGGCAGCAGCACACACACAATCAACACTTTAGTGAGAAACCTGGAGGGCAAAGGCAGAAATCGAAATATAAAGTGACTGATTTATATGTGACACAGGCTCACTGGCTTTCTGAAATAGCTTGCATGCAGTGGATTCATGACCGTGGTATCAAAAAGAGAGAGCGTTTAACCAGTAGCTGCCGTTCTTTGGCTCTTTGCCTCCGAGCCGTGGCCTCCAGCAGCACAATGGCTGGCTCTGACTCTCCTCTGGAGACCGGCTCACTTTGATCTCATCCCTGTGGTATTTTTCATTGGACGGGCCGGTGTCGCAGAGCATCATTTGTTTGACAAGGAAGGCACCTGCCTCATCAATATTTATGTTGTCCTATAAATGGTGAGGGTGGAAGATATGATTTAGAACATTGTGTATGCATCCGTTGAGTTAAGTCTTCAAACCTTGGCTGCAAGTCGTTCCTTCGTGTTAATATTTGAACACGTTTTATGAGCAGTCTGCTGTTTATAGGTGCGGTGTTAAAGTTCACACACACACACACACACACACACATAATGTGGTACAACCTCATGCAATTCTGGTTGAGGAGATAACAGTAATTGTAAGCCACAAGATTCACTGGAGGCTTTATTCGAGCTGAGGCCGGAGCTTCGGAAATGCAAAATAATAAATAATCTGTCAAATGCAAAAACAAACATCAGACAGGCAAATGAATAATTAAGTCTGTCTGTCAGTCAATCATATGCAACTTTAGAGAGGCCACAAGTGACAGCAAAGTCTCCATCCACTAGAAACTATGTATCTCCTTAACGGGTTGAGAAAGTTCTCTGACTTCCTAATAAACCATAAAATCCTTTTTAATTTATGTAAAGTAATCATGGCAGCAAAGATGAACATGGGGATGGTTTCCAAACTAATGAAGAGCCGGTCTTCTGAACATGCTTTTCCTCAGGACAGCAGTGAAATGCTAAAACATAGAGAGAGGTCATAACATCAGGAAAATAATACCAGAAGAAAGACTGTATTAGTGCTTATTAGATGAACCTTTTATTTGGTGGTGCAGTGTTTAGCACTGTCGCCTTACAGTAAGAAGGTTTCTGGTTCAAACCTCGGCTGGGGCCTTTCTGTGTGGACTTTTTCTCTCTGGCTTCCTCCCACAGTCCAAACACATGCAGTTAATAGGTTAACTGGTTAACTAAATTGGCATAAATGGTATAAAACCTCATCATGGTCACGGTGGGGCTGGAGCCCATCCCAGCTGACTTAGGGAGAGAGGCAGGGTACAGCCTGGACAAGTCGACAGCTCATCACAGGGCACATAGAGACAAACAGGCATTCACACCTACGGACAATTTAGAGTCACCCATGAACCTGTTTAGTGCATGCTCTATTCATTCAATAAACACTGGGTGTTACCAGCTTAACTCAGATTTTCTCCTCCCATAATAACTGATATTTAACACACACCTCTGCCGAGGTTTCATACCAGCCCATGAAGTTTACAGAAGGTGTCCAGAGAGGACATGTCTGTGTCTCTTCCTGTCATGTCACATTTGTTTGGTCAGCAGGACAGCAGAGACCGGGTGTCCACTTTCGAGGCAGACTTTTGCTCTCTAGGTCTTTCTTCCACTCCAAGGCAGCCTCCAAGGTGGAGCTGACCACCACTGCTCCTCTCTCCCCTTTGTGGTGCACTCTGGACATCTTCTTAAAACTCTCCTGGCCTTGAGGGAAGAGGAAATAAATCTGTGTAATTTATGCGTCACCATGGATTCATTCATGTTTGACGGACAGGCTGTTATTATTTGACAAAAGGCTTACGGTTTTTGGATTTAAATTTAAAGTCGGTCCAGGCACACACAGGCAGTAATGCTATTGTTTGTTTATCGTGTGTGATTTGAATGATCATATCGAATAAGACAACGAAACGTTACGTAACGAGCGAGAGACTAAGAACAATAATTTTCTGAAATAAAACGGTATGTTTCCATGGACACAGGACAGGATTAAAATTAGACGTGAGAAAGCAAGGCTGCACTTTTACATGCTGCAGTTTCCAGGCACAGAAAGCTCTCCAACATACCGTGAACTTATTCAACAGTTATTATCAAATCACAGTGTGAGTTATGAGAGATTGAAGGTTTTGTTGGACTTTGGAGAAAGTGCGACTGGTGTAACATTTAGAAAAGTTGTAATACCTTAATTAATACCTTAATACCTTCTTGTGCTGATTATTGTTCCCCCGAAACTGATTTCAATACTGTAGATCCTGCGTAATACATAAAAAATGAAGAAAGTGCCTTACAGATAGAACGCAACCGGAAAATTTAATCAAGCCTACAAATTGTTTTCTTTCAGATTTCTAATCCATTTAAAATGATTCATGATTACTTACTGTCTGTATCGCACAAGAATTCAGAATTCGTCTTGTCTACATTAATATTTATATTGAAATACATTCATTTGAATAGAAAGAATAAAAAAAAGAATGATTGAAAGGTAGCGTAAACATTAAAGGTGACCTGGATTCACTGAGTGAGTGATTCGAGTCAGGAGGAGTCAGGTGCTGTAGCTGATGCAGGTCATGGACCACAATACAAATATAGGTTTATATTATGTGTATGCGTTAATATGCAGTGCCGTTACTGCTTTGTAAAGAGAGATATTCATAAATATTCATGCTGTCGTAGGGTAGTTGCTTTCAGTTTGCAGCTTACTGGCTTGTCCTTCACGAAGCCTTAAGCCGTAAGAGAGACCACGCAGTCAGAGGTCTGATAAAGCACTGAACAATTCTTTGAAAGAGTCTTATGATTCTGAATCCCCATCAACAGCTTTCACTTGATATCACAGGATAATGTGAATGAAGATCTGTATATGGTAAAACAGAAGCCAGACAGTCTATGTAATGTAACTGCATTTTGGCTTTGAAGGGCAGACTTCATAATGTCGAGACTCACCTGCAACAAGCCAAAGCTACGGTCTCATCACTGTTTTAGAACTAAGTCGACTCTAATAGATGCTTCGTATCTTTAATCAAAGTGTTTATTTTAACTTTTGTCTGGTTTCTGTTATCGTCCTGTCTTGTCCTTCAGGTCTCCACCTTCCCCTGTGAGTCATGATTACCTGATTACCTGCCTCCCTCATGTGTTTCACCTGTGCCTGATTGTTTCCCCTCCCCTTTTCCCTCTATTTATTCTCTGTGCTCCCTTTGTTTGTCACCTGTTTGTCTTGTTTTTGATTACCTGCTCTTCGACCTCTAGCCTGTTTTTCTGACCACGATTTTTCTCTCACGGATTTGTACTGTCGCCTGTATTTGTGTTTTCCTAGCTTGTCTGGTAAAACCTTCTTTGAACCATCACTTTTGTCTCTGAGTCTGCATTGTGAATCCTTCTGTGAGCCATTTCTGATACAATGAACTTCCAGTCACGTTGTGATGTAGACAGGTGGAATAATCTTTGTTCATGCCCAGTCCTGCTTGTTCCCTTTAAAACCACTTCTTAAATCCCTGTTTTTGAATTTCTTCCTTCGCACAAACCCATAAATCTTTTTAACCTTTTGGATTTAAAACAGATACTGGTGTGGGAAAGGCCCGAGAGACCACAAAGCTATCTGCAAGTTTCAGCATGAAAAACAGGAGACAAAAGCATAGAAAATACTTAATTTACTCCAATCAAACAAGTGTCCTTTTAAACGCTCTACAGTTAATACTTGTTCAAAACGGCAGACTTAATTTATACCGTGTATATATCAGGCTGCAAATAGCTTATTCAGAATATTACGTATAACAGTAGCACTTCATCACATTATACGGTTTTGATAGTCTTAATATTTAGAATATTTAGGAAACTGACCGGTGTACACAACCAATCACACAATAGAAGCGTACACAGCTAATAAGTTCTTTCTAATACTGTAATGCATATAGATATCATCTGAATACCAAAATATGATACACAGTTCACAAAACATATGTATGTCATTTATCTTATACATAAATCCACACGGTACAGTTATGAAATCAGATGTCTAATTTATAAAAGATACAAATTTGAGATTTTAGTTTAACTTAACCAGCATTTCAAGAAACGTACAAAATAAAAATCTTAATGAAAACGTGGCACTTGAACTTTCCTTTTGCTACATTCGTGACACAGTCAGTGCATTTGTCTGGCAGTACTGCGTCAATCAGAGATTCACAGATAGATGTTTGATTTCACGTTCACGCGTCGACAACATTCGACATTTTGGGAATTTGCTTTCTTGAAAAAAAAAAAGTTAGTAAAGACTTCCCGCCAGTTAGCGTAGCTTAGCATAAAGAATGGAAACGGGGGGAAACAGCTAGCATCGCTCTGTCCGAAGGTTACAAAATTTGCCTACCAGCAACCTATGAAGCTCACAAATGAACACATTATATCTTGTTTAATCCACACACACAAAAAAAGCAATAATACATAAAATAAAATTACAATTTATGGATCGTCACCTTTTGACAGAGTCATGCTAACTCTCCCCCCTGATTCCAGTCTTTATGCTAAGCTAAGCTAATGTCCAATGCTTTATGTGATGAGAGCGTAATCACCAAACTCTCTTCAAGAAAGCAGATAAATATATTTTCCACAATGTCAAATCACACTTTTAAACTTTTCTTTTTGTTTCTCGATAAAAGCACAAAAAACACACACACACACACACAATGTGCAACGTAAAACTCTTTAAAATATCGCTGACAAGTCGGATTGTTTTTGCGTCACGCACAAACTATATTCACCGTTAAGTTGCCCCTGTTTTAAAATCAGCATCTGCTTGTTATGTCGCCTATATTTATCAAATAAATCTATTTATATGAATAAATGTACATACAGGACAATCTTAGCTGTTTGTCTCATAAGCACAAAATCCTATTTTTTATCCTAAAAGCTTATGTTAGCATATAAATATATGTTTGTAAGAGGCGAGTTCTTTCACTATGATAGACAACATCTAAAAGGATTTTTTAAAATGTGCCGCCTTCGTCGTTCACCCTTATCATGTAAAAGCTAGAGAGTGAAAAAAATGACCTGTCAGACCACAGAATGACTTTTTCCTTATATATCATCATACACAGCACAAGTCATGGTGAATTTTAAAATATAGTACAACTGGTAATATTCAGCGTGCTCCCTTCACAGAGTCGAGGAGCTTTGCTTGAAGTCTCTGAGAATGACGGAGGCGTATGTCACGTTAGGAGGGCTGCACAAAATCGACTCGGACACCGGCGAATTGGGGAAGGGGCTCACTGGAGTGCCGGAGCAATCGCGGAAAGGGGAGGGAGGCATCAGAGCCAGAGAGTCCTCCATGGCTAATTTGACCTCGACCAAGTCCTCCTCGTCATGAATCTGGGCGTTGTTGTACATGTAGCCATGAAGAAGGCCAAACTGCTCGTTCTCCTCCATCTCCTCCTCATCTAAAGGGGAGGTGGGCTCCTCGTCGAACGGGTCGAGGTGCGCGGGCAGGACGGGGTCCTGCTGGATGAGGTGGGCCTGGTGATACACGGGCATGCCGCCGCTCACGGCCTCGGGCATGCTGATCATATCTTTAAGCTCGGGGACGTCACTGCTGAATTTACGTGTCACCACCATGTCCCCCTTGACGTGGTCCATGATGATGTGTTGGGGGATGATGCTATTTGGCTGCAGGTGCTCAGGGGTATAAGCATCCACCTCCTCGTCCACGTCTTTTATCAGCCCACAGGCAGGAATTTGCCCGTGGGCCATCATGGGGGGAGTGACGGGGGGATTGTATCTGACAGGATCGCTTTCGTCCTCCTCAGCCACATTGTACAAAGTCTTAGTGCTGAGGTCTGAGAATTCCAGGGCTCTGTTTTGGTAGGTATTAGTTAAGGGTTTGATGACAGCCATCTGATTGGAACCTGCTTCCTGTCTCTTCACATGCACTGACAGTCTGTGCCACATGTGATCCCCTTTTGGAGGATGTCTTGCACCTGGTTCAGACCATGACACAGACTTTCCATTAGAACTATGAACAAAATAAAGACGACTGTTACTTCACAGGAACCCAGAAAAGTGGAGACAAAAACAGCATCTCTGGTTCATGTATGAGAGAATTATTTTCACTGAGAGTAAAATATAAAAAGTATTTGTCTTAAAAAAAATATATGATGTTGTACTTAATGTTCCAGGGTATCTGCAGGTCTTAGCAAAAAAAGTCAAAACATTAGAGGGCATTGAAACAGCTTGAATTCAATTAAGTCTATTATGGGAGAGCGTTGACTCTAGCAAAGACTTAAATTAACTTTAAAATGATTGATATTTCTTTTGTTAATCATCAGGAATTATTTTTATAAACTGCTGGAGAGTAATAAATAATTCTAGGCCATGATGTCCCTACTGGTTTTCCACGATATTTTGGCCAATTTCATTGTAACGAATTGTACAATATGTCTCTGTTGATTTGTTCTGTACACGTCTGTCCGTCCTGGGAGAGGGATCCCTCCTCTGTGGCTCTTCCTGAGGTTTCTTCCACCTTTTTTCCCTGTTAAAGGTTTTTTGTGGGCACTCGAACCCTCGAATCGAGGGTCTAAGGACAGAGGGTGTCACTCCCTGTACAGATTGTAAAGCCCTCAGAGGAAAATGTACTTTGTGACTTTGGGCTATACAAATAAAATCTGATTTAACCACAGACATTAAATTGAATTCTACATGGTCAAAGGTGTCAAAAGGTCTTAAATTTAATTTGTCGAATCCTGCAGAAACCCTGTATTCTGTACTTATGATCCCACTTGTCATCCCTTAGCACGCAGAGATGCTTGTTTTAATTTGACCAACAGTTCAAAGGTTAAAATGACTGTGTGAATTGAGCACTGACCTATATCCGTCACACTTTACAACAGGTGTCCCTATGAAAGTGAATACAGTAAGACATCAGCTTCCCTTTGAGAGGGAATTACAGTAAAACCAGCATCCCTGAGGTGCCTCAGGAGCAAGACTCGCAGACTCAATTAATCAACCTACCTGCCGTTTCCAGTGTTCTTCTTCCTCTTGAACATGTTGAGCAGGCTGTTGCTTCGGCAGGCAATTTTCCCGTCGCCGACGTGCATGCGCACGGCATCAGAGGTGGTGAACGCGCTGCGCACGTTTCGCTCTGGCTTGGCGATGATGATGTACATCTTTGGTGTGAACATACAGCCCAAGGCTACAGTCACACTGAGGCTTACGGAGAAGGACGTGGTGATGATCTTGTAGTTGCTGCCAAAGTAGATTGGCACGAACGCCAGCCAGATTATACACGTGGTGTACATGGTGAAGGCGATGTATTTGGCTTCGTTGAAATTTGCGGGAACGTTGCGGGTCTTGAAGGCGTAGTAAGTGCAGCTCATGATGAGCAAGCCATTGTAGCCTAGAGGGGCCACGACACCCACGTTGCTGGTGTTGCAGATGAGGAAGACTTCTCGGATGCTGGGGTAGGATTTGATGGGTTCAGGAGGCTCCATGATGATGAGGGTAACCTCCAAGGTGAGCTGGACACTGATCAGGATGGAGGCAATGACCACCTGAGCCCAAGCGCTCATGAACCTTGGTTTCCTGGTGCAAATCTTCTTCTTGCTACCCGCCAGGATGCGGGCAATGCGGTTGGTTTTGGTCACCAGGGCGGAGTAGCACATGGCGGCTGAGAGTCCGACAAGGAGCCTCTGGAGGTAGCAGGAGGCCACGGTGGGTCGGGCGATGAGGGTGAAAGGACACAGATATCCCAGGAAGATCCCTGCGAGGATGATGTAGCAGAGCTCCCGGCTCGAAGATTTGACCACAGGCGTGTCGCGATATAAGACAAAGATGAAGGCAACGAATGACGTGACCAGGATGCCCAGGCAGGAGAACACCACCTGGATAATGGACTCTGGGTTGCTCCACTCTAGGTAGCGCAGGGGGATTGGCTCGCAGCCTGAAAAAGAATAAAAACATGACAATAAACACACAGCAACCATATACTAAAAGCAACTCATGAATGTTTTATCATTTCAGCATCAGTTTGTGCGGCTACATTCCTGATTATCGAGAGAAAAGCCACAGTGATTGTGAGACGAATTAAATGAAAAGTTTGTGATTTTTTTAAAGCTTTATAGTATGCACACATTCAAAATTAATCAAATACATTTTGGCCTGAGAAAATACAGTAAGTCTCAAAGTAGGTTTTTAGCTCAACTATAAATAAACCCCCTTTTCTACTCAGCCATGGCCAGGCTGGGCTGCAGCCAGTGAAGGAGGGGGCCAATGCACCAGGACAAAGTAAATCACTGCGTTTTTCATGGATCCAAATAAGATCTCTGTGCTGCTTCATGTTGGGAACACACACACTCTGAATATCTAATTTATGTTGTTTTATTTATTTATTGAACAACAGCAGGAGGATTAGGGTTGGAGAGCTGCACAGGAACATTTTTTTATGTCATCCCTGCGCTCCATATTTCTCGTTTTCGTGCGTATCTTATGGTCCTGTGGTAAAAGAAAGAAAGAAAACACAGCATGGAGGCTGGATGATCCTATTAAGAAAGTGTCTTGTCTTTGAACAGCACAGAAGGCCTTTGAAAGTGGGCCAGAAGAGTGGTAAGTGAAGTAGGGCTGCTGTCGGATAAAATGGTGAAGATGATGAATGGCTCTCAGGTGTCATGGGAAAGCAATGAAAATAGGACAGAACAGGTTTATGAAATAGCGCTGCAGAAATCTTAGCAGGACAAACTGTACGGAGAACATGTGAGGAGGAGGAGGAGGAGGAGGAGTAAAAGCTTGGAGGAACTTAACTTTCTACAGAGTCGTCTCTAATAAGACTAAATAAGACTCCTCTCATCTCTGAAGGCATCAGTCACGCAACAGGAACTCAGCCTGTGGCTGCTGGAGTCACCTGAATTCATCATAATCTAGACGGAAAAATTGCAGCACAGCAAAAAAAAAAAAAAAAATCCGTTCTAATCAGCTGAGGTTTATTGTATCGGATGGATTGTGCAGAGAAATACACTGCTTCCAGCCAAAACATAGTCTGACCCCCTATAAAGCCACAGCTTGTTATTTTACACTTTGGTTTTTGTGCAGATTAAACATTTTATTACCTTTAGAGAGAAGAGGGTAGTTGTTTCCCTTCCATTTCAAGTCTTTATGCGAAGCCAACTCAGATTTATCGGACAGACGCCAAGGTGGTATCAAACTTATTTACCAAAAGGTCAGACTCCTCTGCTAATGGACACCCGTTAAGTCTGAAGCGTTCCAAGCAGGTGAGAGTTTACCGAAGCAGGTAAGTAAACCTACCTTCCAGTTCTTCGTCAGGCCACCAGCCCAGATCACAGGCCTTACATGTGAACTCATCCTGGACGTACTCGTTGTCCTTACAGGCAGTGCAGATCCAGCAGCAGCTCACTTCTCCCTTCCTGATCACCTGGTCGTCAAGACATGTAGAGAAACGTAAAGTGACCTTCCTACGAGTACGAGTACGTATCTCTGCCCTGAGTTTAAGTCCCACTGTCTGTGAATATGTGTTCAACTAAACGGACAAACATTTTGTAATCAGGTCAGATTCAGAATCTGTTACTCGTCCTTTATAGATCAGTTATAATCTGTTAATGATAACTTTCGAGTTGTTCAAAATCCCTTTGGCTGGTTAGACTGTTTGACCATTTCTATTTCTAGAAAAAAGGCTGAAAATGATCTGGACCAAAATCCATTAATTAACATCTCATTAATAGTTACAGCTGCAGACTTAATGATTAAAACCCTTTATTAATGACCGATTAATTAAAAATATAACAGCAGACATGTTAGAAAGAGAAAAGCCAATAATGGATTTTCAACATTAAGAATTTAATTATTGCAAAATCGAAAGGATAAATATCAACCTGGCAGCCCAAACATGCTCTAATTAAACCATAAACATGTTAAAATATATACTTTATTCAAAAGTAGAAGATGAATTGACTAGAGTAAACGACAAAGCTACAACACAGAGGTTTAGAGGTGACACAGAGTCTTACCTTGATCTCTCCTTTGGAGCAGGGCTCGCTGCAGACGGAGCGGACCATGTCGCTGCGATTCATCTGAATCATTTCCTCGTCCAGGCTGAGTATGCCCTCATGCCAGGAGCCGATGTTGATGTAGTCGTAAACGCCGGGCTCCACGTGCTGGAAGTTCATAATCTCATACCTGAGAGGGGAGGAGGAGGAGGAGGAGGAGGAGGAGGAGGAGGAGGAGGACATGACTCAACAAGGTTTCACCAATGCTGAATCGATTCTTAAGAGAGACGTGATGATGAGTTTTATTGCCACTTAGCACAAAAACTTCATATTTTATTAGTCAGCTTCTTGATCTTGACCAGTGACTCAGGGATTATTTAGCCAGGTGCTGATGTGTCTCTTCTCTTACTCTCTGCTTTGCAGTAATAACTCCCCACTGGATTTCAAAGACACTCTCAACCCAACCACACCTGACGATGCAGCTTTAGTTGCTCACTGATCAAAGTGTTTGATTCGGAGTTCTAGCTTTGTTTAATTCAAGTCAACTCTGAACTTTCTTACACTTGATATTCAAAACGGATTCTGTCATTTTAGCAGGATTAATGAGTTTTTATTGTGTGTGCATGTGCACATATGGAAAATGAAATTACACTTATGATATAGGTCTGAACAGGTTCTCTGCATGAAACTCTAAAACCTGTTTCACCTCTGACCACGTCCAGCTTCACTGCTGTGTCCGTAGTAACCACACCCAATAGTGATGTCACAGTGTACCGACACACCCCCATAGTACACCTGTGCATCACTGCAGCAAGGTGATCGTGATTTTCAGGGGGTGTTCAGTTGAAAAATACTTTATAAACTCTTTACAAAAGACGTTTCGGTTGGATTCTTGTCTTAAGTTCTTTTACAAAAGACGTTTCGGTTGGATTCTTGTCTTAAGTTCTCCCTGTTGTCTCTTTTTTTTGTTAATTATACTATTCACTCACTGAGGATTAAGACAAAAACTCAAGATGGAAGAGGTACAACTGATTCTGTCCACCACTGATGTCAAGTCCATCAGTGGTAAGTAATTAAGTACATTTACTTGAAATGTTGTACTTTTTATTTCACTACATTCATTTACAAGTTGGAGTAATTAATTATAGTCAGATTACAAATCTTAGAAAATACACTAAATTGTCAAAGATTAAACAAATTGTTCCCAACCACTTTTTGCTTGTGACCCCTTATTGGTGCTTCAGTTACATTAGTTACAGTTCAGCAGCTGAGCAGTATTTCTAGAAGAACACAGGGGAAGTTTGTTTTACCTCCCAGGTGAGTCGCCGTTCTCGTCAAACCATATGTCCTCCCCAGAAACGCCTGTGAACGTCGTCTTGAGAAGAAAGTCCAGCAAGTGGCTGCCATCGACGGGCTTCATGTTTTCACAGAGCCCCACGTGACCGGGGCAGAGGTGGGTGTGCATGTCATGCAGCCCGTGGGCCATGGCATAGATGGCGTTGATGACGAAGCCCATCTTGCTGTCTTGGACGTAGTTGTCCTCCAGATTTTCATAACCTGCCCACACGTGAGAAAAGGGTGAGGACTCGTACTCGTACTGGTTTTAAGGAAAAGCCTTACAGGAGGCGCTTCATTGCTGCAAGCGGTAGCATGTCATGTGTTATGCTGTGAAAATCGTTTCTACATTTTCAGGTGTACTGGTACAGGTGCGTCTAGCATGATGTAATGTATTACAAAGGAGTGATAGGGTGCTCACAGATGCATTCTTGTAATAAGCGACATGTTGCCTCTGCAGGAGACTTCTTTAAAAGAAGCCTCGGAAAATGGCTTCAAAGAAACCTTGTTTCCATGACAGGACTATCCATTCCTGCATTCATGACTCAGGATTCAATTAGAGTTGGTCTAAAGTGCTGTGTGTGTGTGCTTGTGTGCGTGAGATTGTGTCTCCTCAAGCAGAAAAATGAACCTATTCTCACGTATTTGGATCTTCTGCTCGTATTGAGGTTGTTTTTTTTCCTCCTCTCAGACAAACACGATGAGCGTATGAGACAGAAATGATCAGTATTTGGATACAAACAGCGTGTGATGTTCAAACACACCCTATCAGTTCAGTGTAATGCAAGCTAGAAGCAGAGGAAGCGGGATTTTTAGTTGCTTCGAGTCAAAGAACTTAAAGTGTTATAACAGAGAGCTACACCATGCATTCAATCCATTCTGGAGCAGGTACGTGATGCTTGTGCAGCTCCTGCAGTTGAAGGTGATTATTTTTTATATACTTTCCCTCGGCGACAGGCAATTTTTTTGTTTTGCCGGAGCACAGACAAGTCTTGTAAAATCAGCAGTTGTAGTCAAAAGTGTTGCATCCTCTCTACCTGTGGACCCCTACAGTCATTCATTCTGATTAGAAAAGCATGCAGTGCACTGTACAAACTTAGATGTTCACACCGGTTAGGCGTATTTTCACATTTTCTACGCTAATAACTGATCTGAGCCGATGAATTTTAATGTAAGCAAGTGAAACGTCGTCTATTATTGACAAAAAATGATGTGATACACTTGTTCCACTTCACTTATCTGCCACCTGAACCTGTCCTAAAATCCCCGTTTCATATTTTATGCACAGGACGTGGAGCGTGATGTAGCAACTGATAATGTAATATCTCACGGGAAACGACACAGCTGGCCAAAATGAATTTTCCCCCCGAGTAGAGAATATACGACGTGAGGTGTTCATTATGACAGCAGTGTAATATATAGTACTGTTGATGCAATAATACTGTAATACAACAGTGACAGAAACTGCAAGTCTATTGTTACAGTGTCAGCTATCTACAGTCTTCTGTGCTATTTATAATACTTTAAAACTCCATGGTAATTAATTACACGCGTTCTTCTGTAAGTTATTAGGAGATTTGAAATAATAAGAGATAATAAATTTGTTTGCCGAACATCTAAAAACTTCAAACTTTCAAAGCGACCCATAGGAGGGTTAGAAAATAGACACGTTAACATGAATATGAGATATTATTAGATGCAGTTATTATATAGTTAGCACTGTAGGCTGTCCTACACGTTAATAAAATAGTAGAAGGGTCATTGCTCCACCTCATTTAAACGATTTCTTAATTTTTAAATACAGAAAATGTTTATTTTCTTATTATTATTTATAAAACTCTGAAGTTTGAGTTGAGTAAAAATCATCAGGCAGATGATCAGGTATGTTCCTTATTTGTTGAATATTGTATTATATTTTTATGTGTGTGTGTGTGGCCCTGTTGGCCCAAAGACATTTTTACATCTACGTGGACAATGAAGTTGCATTTTATTCTATTGTTATGGAGTCACAATGTTTTCATTTATCCAGGTTCAGCTGCAGATTCAAAGATATGAATATTTTCTGTTGCATATGAAACCAGTCTGTTTTAAGGATCGTGCAGGCTGGCAGAGATTTTTCTCGTCTCGTAACTTGTCCTTTACATTTTCAGTTGCTACATTTGTCTTTTTCTCTAAACTCTTCGAGACAAGATTCACCCGCCGCTCCCGACAAACATTTAACTGTGTGACACGAGGACGAGGCTGACGAGGCTTTATGAGCATCATATGTCTTTCTTTCCACTCGTGTTAAATCAAGTTATGATCGTTAAAACACTGACTGCCTGCGCAAACAAACACATAAACAGTAGATTCGGTCGGGTAGCAGCTGGGTGAACGTCCGATGGGAACTGCTGGTGATGACCTAGTTTAACAGCTCCTTGGCTTTGACGCTCGCTGAGCTGTGTGAGCTTCAGTCATGATGAAATGATGTCGTGATGTCAGCATGCAAGCAGAGGACCTACTGCTGCACGTCGGGATTAGTCAGCTGCATGACGACTGATACTTCCTTGTCCAAATGGGAAGAAAACTACAGTACAATGCTTCTGAAAATACACTTAGTTATCTCTTGCAGTATGGCTTCACTATTTTCTGTGGCTACATGCAAGTTAAGCCGGATCAGCCAGTTACCATCTCACTCAAATGTTATTGGGCTGTTTTATACGACTGTCTTAAAGGCCACAAAGGGTGTGAGAGCACAAAGTGAGAGCCGATCAGAATCAGAAATTGTTGGGCTCTCACTGCAGTGTAAGAAAAAACAAATCCAAACATCCCAATAGCTTCATATATTAGAGGTTAACTGAGATTAATAGCACAATTCAAGAGAGAGAAAGTTATTAAGAATGTAAATTATACACTACTTGTGTGAGAAAACCTTAATATCAGTCAACCTCTATGTATATTCCCAAAGTGAGGAGCGTTATGGTTCCATTCAGAGGGATTCACTCACCGTCTTGGAGTTCTACACCAAAAAAATAAATAAAAAATCATAAAATAAAAACAATAGAAGTGACAGGACAGGCAAACAATAACTCTATCTCCACTTAATGAGGCCAAAAAAATAAATACTCTAATAAAAAATGCCATTTAAAATGTGATGCGCTGTCGGAATGAGTAAGAAGCTTGAATGTGCGGTAATAAAGAAGAGAGAGGCTCTATTTCTTGTGAATGATGTGCAAACGCTGCAAAGAAAAAAGGAAGATTAAATCAAGTGCAGAAAGGAGGTGAGGCGCGCTGAAAGAAAAGAAAATCACGTGAAGAACCTTGAGAGCTGTCAACTGAAAAGTTAAAAAAGAAAAAAGGTTTTTGTTTTGTGCTGCATGCATCGTTTTATATTTACGTTCATCAATACGATTCAGTTGAAAGAATTTCGAAATGATTTCAGAAAGAGTGGACGTTTTGACGTCTTGTCGACCTCGATGGGTTGAGATTGAAAACGTAAATATACGATCTGTAAATAAAAAAGAAACATGTATGAGCAGTATGTGAAAAAAATATCTTTTGGAAACATGCTTGTTGAGCATTGTTTCAGGGAAAAACCAAGAACTTAAGCTAATGCATTTACTCTGTTCCTTTGTAAAAGAAAAGGATTCAATTTACCTAGTTCATCATCCTCTGTAAAGCCAAGTGTCACAGAAATGAACAATATGAAACAAATGTTATTGGATTGAGAGATCTACCCTCTGGCAGTCTAATTCATAATTAAAGATTGTGTTCCAGTTTATGGGGCCTTTTGGCATCGTCCTCTGGGCATTGCACACATCAGAACAGTTTTTTTTTTTGCACATGTGCAAAGAAATGTCAACCAGAAAATCTGATGAATTGTTTAACTAACCTGAGCAGTTTCGTGCATAGTTCAAGTTCTCTTGAGGGTGTCCGGGAATCCGGCACTGAAAGCGGTACTGCCAGAACTCCGGGAACCACGGGTTGCGCGTGTTGGTGCTGAGCCTGAGCTTCAGGAAGTAGTCATCGAAGGAGGAGACCTCTTCGGACTGCAGCTTCACAGTGAGGCCGCCCACAGCCTCCTGTTCGTATCCCTCCACCACCTCGACTCGGTCTGCCCAGCCATCGCTGCAGAGAGGAGCACACGGGACATAGGACTTCTCTCTCATGTTGACATTACAATCGGCTTTTCTGATCAAATAAAGATTTACAGTGCTCTTAATTGAAGACATTCGAATAAATATTCTGTCTGCAGCAAGACAAGTTTCACATTGAGATGTTTATTTCTTCATTCAAACAAAAACAGTAGCCGGAGTTGTTGAATTCAAAGTGTTACTCTGTACCAAAGCATATTAAATCCTTTGATACAAGCTTTAGTTCCTCTCCAATAACTATTATCTCTGTAATTAGTACTGCCATGCAACCAGAGCCACTTCAGAGACACCGTCCACTTTGAAGAGGCTGTTTGTGGCTCATGGCCTTAAAAGAATCAAAGAAAAACAGACCAGAACCACCTCCAACAACGACTAAATGATTGATGATCGGGTCCACTTCACCTTTAAAAGAATCCTTGAAGGATTGCTTCCAGGGTCAAACTTTAGTATTTTAGGACCACGTCAACTCGAATGACCACTTTTTTTTTGTCAGACAGCTCTCAGGAGATCGGACTAGAGTGACCACATAAAGCGTTCTTCTCTTTCTGTGTTTCTTGGTTTGTTTTGTCATGTGTTCTTGTGGCTTCAATTATATATATTTTATCATTTCATTCAAAAATAACTTTTTACTTTATTGGCTGAGATGTTTTGGTCTAACAAGGATAGATCTGCATGGTTGTCAGGATTTTTGAGATACAAGATTTTCACTTTCAAACATGCAAACTGGATAAAAACATTCATGACAGATCACAAACAATGATCAGCGTTTGGCAAATGGAAAACTGTTGTCGAAGCTCTGTGAGAATGTCGCGTTTCGAAGCTACGTGCAGCCTCGGACTGAATCCTGCAGAAATCTTCCTCCCTTTTGTTGCCCTAACTCGAGTGCTCACTGTACTTGCCGAAAGAAGCAGAGTCTCCACAACACAATCACAAGTCCAGTGAGAATTCACAGATTAGGACTGTAGCGGTACAATCTGCCTCGGAGAGAAGCGAGCTCCCACCCTCTGCACAGAAGTGTGATTTTGTATCTCCACTGGTCATACTTTGTATTTATAGTTTTGCATCCTCTGCTTTCTGAAAATCACTGAATCCTCTCTCATGGTCATGATGCTGAGGAGACAAATGCTTTTTGTTTGACCCTTCAGATTTGAATCACGATCATTTGTTTGAATTTGTCGTTTGAGTCACAAATGCTGCTTTAGTATTTTTAAAGCAGCATTAAGACGAGCGGGATCAAATCTGTGATGCATGTTTGTGATACTGCATGAGTGAGAAATGAAGGAGGACAGGGGGATTGAAATAGCATCGTGCCAACAACATTACAGATCATTTTCTGGGCCACAAAACTCAAATCTGCGTTCGGCAGGATTGGTACGACAACTGGAGGACAGGAAAACCTATAATGACTTCAGCAAACAGTCAAGGTGACTCACATATATCTTTACTGATTGACAGTCTAATCTAATATGATCACAACATGAATAAATTAATTACACAAATAGGATGGAATCTTATTTACTTTGCGAATTAACATATTTAATTAATTATTTGCATCTGGTTTGGAGCTATGCTGGCAGCATGCCTCTGGGGGCGACAGTCCCTGGAGCTGAATTCAGATGAATTCCTGCTCAGACATTAACGTTCCCCGGACGACGATGATGACAATAGCTTTGGTGATCCCCTGACTTTTCATGTAGAGGTTCATATTTCTGTTTTCTGAAGGTGAACACTGTATTTATTTAATGTTTATTTGAGCAATGACCCACGTCCAAGCATCACCACAGTGAGTATGATAGCATGCCTCACAGAGCTGCTAGCATGGGTGTTGACTCTCTGTTCACACCTGGCATTGACATGCATCCTGGGCGATCTGATCACACATGGACAGCTCTCAGTACAGGTGTAAAAAAAAGCACCCAAGACGGGCTGAAGATCCGGTCCGCTCGGAGGCGTTCTGGGCACGCAAAGGTGTCCTCATTCACAAGCCGACGGCGTTGCATTAAGGTGTAAATCAACAAGAAGAGGACACAACACCGGGCCAAGTGATGGAGCACACATGAAACGCTGTTTTGTGATTTCTATATTTTAGCAAATAGAAAAGAGATGTAAGAGGAAGGAAATGAGATCTGATCACAAGATACTCGAGGCAGATGTGGAAATGCATTTTAATGCCAGGTGTGAACTGACGTGCTCAGAGCTGTGCTCCCTCCAGATGCATGCAGGATTAGGGTTAGGGGTTAGGGTTAGGGTTAGGGGTTAGGATTAGGGTTAGGGGTTAGGGTTAGGGGTTAGGGGTTAGGGGTTAGGATTAGGGTTAGGGGTTAGGGTTGGGTTGGGGTTAGGGGTTAGGGTTAGGGGTTAGGGGTTAGGGTTAGGATTAGGGTTGGATTAGGGTTGGGGTTAGGGTAAGGGTTAGGGGTTAGGGGTTAGGATTGGGGTTAGGGGTAGGGCTAGGGTTGGGGTTAGGGTTAGGGTCAGGGTTAGGGTTAGGGTTAGGATTAGGGTTAGGGGTTAGGGTTAGGGGTAGGGTTAGGGTTGGGTTGGGGTTGGGGTTAGTTACTACAGTAACTTACAGGGGTATTTATACACCAGTACTTATATATTATATTCCATTCCTGCCAATAGATGCTCCTGAGTGTTACACACTGGACCTTTAAAGGCATATTTATCTCAGAGTTTTTCTGGCAGTAGTGAGTAACACTGACTGTGTTAAGAAACGAATGAGTCAGTTTTGATGCCATTCAAATGCAGCTTTATGGGCAGACGTAAATCTGGGGGCAAAACAATGAATCTTTGTATCCAGAACAGCCGATACTGAACGTCGCATGAGACGCCCACATTCGTCGGAAACCGACGCCAGCAGCACGTTTGGCTTGGCTGGCACTTCAAGAATGAGCTGACAATGGTTTGTCCAGTGTGACAGTATCAACAGTACCTGGCCATCTGCTTCTCAGCATCACACTCCCCCAAGTCCAACACTCCGAGTGCCAAAAACCTACAGCTCTGACGTCAACGCACTGTACAGATTTATAACACAGATCTAATATCATGTGATTGAGGAGAAGGAGGTCGTGTTTCTGTAAATGTGAATTCACGTTTTCATGAAATCTAGGAGCAAAGCCAAACAGATTGGAAGTCAAATGTTGACTGATGAAGCTATATTCTTTTATCTGAAGCGACGGGAGATTCACTTGAGAGCTGACGTGAATGAGCTGTCTGTCGTTTGAGATGTGTGTGTGTGTGTGTGTGTGTGTGTGTGTGTGTGTGTGGGATCTGCAGTGTGAGAACAGACATTTCTTTCATCCTCCACACAGCAGAAGACGGATGGCCAATGACCAGCACCTCGGGCAATTTCGATTGGCCCGTTGCACATTGCCTGCATGTGTTCACTTACTGCATTGCTCTAAAAAAAAACATTTTCCTTTTTCAGTAGTCTCCTTGACCCAGAAAACACACACACACACACACACACACACTTAGACACACACACTTACACACAAAGCTCTACCAAACTCGCGCCCTCCTTATCTTTCCATGGAGACTTCAGCAGCGGTGCAAATTCAAGTGGAAGGGGTGAGCGCAAGTTTAGGCTTTAAAATACCCCCATTCTTCTTTTTTCTTTTTTTTTCTCCATGCATGCATTTCATCATCTGCGTTGAGAAGAAAGGTTTTGTCCCTCTCATCAGCTTTTTACGATTAAAGCAGCCACGCATTAATTCAGTAATTTAACCATAGCCTCGTTTCAGGTGCTGCAGCCACGCGCTCCTAACGGGACTTGAAGCGAGGCTGAGACTCCACAAAGAGGGAATGTCGGGTGCTGATAGGAGCTTTTGATGTTCGCTACTCCACATTCCCCAGCTTGTGCTGGAGGTGCTGTCCCATATTAGCCCATCCTGCCTGTGATCTGACAGGGAAGAGGGAGAGCTCGCTGCGTGGATGCATTATTCATTACGGAGCCTGACTCAAAGCGTCTTTCTGCTTCCAGAGGAACTCTAGTCCCAGCAGGGGAAAAAAAAAAAGATTTTGGTTCCATGTGAACTTTGTGTAGCATCCATCCATCCTGAGTCTAGCTGAATATTATATCATTGAATGAACTCGTGTCCATGTGTGCCTCACAAAGTGTCATGTTTCTGGAAGATTTGGTATTTATTGATCATCTCATCGCATGTTTAAATGTGTTTATAGCGTCATTGTCATTATTTATCGTCTAACCCTGATGTGTTCATCTATTATGCAAATTGTAAAGCACTTTAAAGCCAATGAATATGAAATATGCTATAATATAAATAGACCACATTACCTTAATGATTATAATGTACAAATGTACGATGAAACGATTAGATCAAAAGCTCAGTTACAACTCTGAACTTTGAGTCTGAACTTTGAAGCCATTCAAAGCTGGGGTTGAGCTACTTGGCTGAAGATCATGTGATATGATCAAAAGCTCCAACACAGCTGCTAAATGGACCTCGTGGTGCAAATTCAGTGTCTGTACTTCACTCGCAGAATATTTATTTCTGGATGATAATGAATGTAATGTGCAGTTACGCAATGTGAAGCTGCAGCTGTTAAATGGACTGCGGTGAAATTGTTAATTTGCATCTTGCATGAATGAACTCTCAGTCCCACCTTTAAAGAATGGATGAAAAGTCCTTGAAGTGCATACATCTACATTTTCATAATAATTGAACAAACTCGATGACAAAAATCTTAATTGAAGTAAGAAACTCTCAAATATTACGTCAACGACGAGATGAGAAGTGTTCAGAAGAATTAAGATATGAACATCTGCATCCTCTGCGGAGGAAGTTCTGGTCTTTGTAGTGAAACTGTTGAAATGATTAAAGTTTCTTAAAGTTTCTTATTTTAACTTTCAGTTTTGCAGATCATTATTGCGCTGGCTGAGTTTCGTCGCTGTCGACGTTTTTCTAAAAAAAGCACAGACAAAGAATTCTTTTCATCATTCCTCTTTGTAAACTCGTGTGCTTTTCATCCACAAAATAAAAAAAATACAACAATCTCTAACAAACCTGCCAATTAGGAGGAACTCTCCGGCTACCCCGAGCCGTCTCATGGCCATCAGCAGCCCTCGGACCGTCATGCCTTCACAGAAGCAGACAACAACCCGGGCCTTGGGCAGACGCTCTCGGAGCTTCCTAAGCAGCCTGTCAAAGTGCTTCTCCCCAGCGTTGCTGTAGATCTTGTCAGAGTGGGCGATGCACAGGCCGTCCTGTGAGGCGAGCTCCTTGAACACTTCCATCCCACTCTCCCCGTAGTTACCTGAGAAAGACAAGACGAGCTGTTAGGTAGGTTTCATTCACGGGAGAATCAATAGGTGTTTGAGCTTCACTCTTCACTCTTTAAATGTCCAACATTTTGTGGAGATTATTCAGGCGACGGTTTGCAGAGAGAACACATCTCTTCCTTTTAGCATTTAAGTGGCACGTTACGTCCGCAGACTTCTTTTTATGGAATCAAGAGCAGGACAAGTAGAGCAAACAGGGTTAAGGTGACCTCAACAGCTCGATGTGAGGACGAGGAGAGCACAAACATCTAAAACGCTTCCTTTAGGCTGAGATCTATCTGCTTCTCACACTTCCAATATATATATATATCATTATATATATATATATATAGTGCTTATTTAGTTTATTACCAACGTACAGATCTTCATCTCTGCACACAGAGAGATTTTAATTGGATATTTATCAGCTTATCACAAATGCAAAATTCCCCTCACTGATTCCAACAGCTGCTTAATGTTTATACTTCAGGTATGCGTGTCACATTTTGCTCTTGCTCGACACTGTGGGTGGAATCCTGATTATTTTAATCTGTATTATAATCCATAAGCTTTTTACATGCTTATGAGATGTAATTTTTTCAGTATATGATCTGTTGATGTTATGTTATGTTTTCAAATGAGAAGAAGACGACCTCTTTTTATGCAGATCACATGCAGGTTGCAACCTAGACCTAGACATATCAATTTGCATGTTATAATATTATGATTATTTATCTGGTTATTGATTCAATGGTTATTTTTTTCTGTGCAGTGGAAGAAAATAGTGAAAAATCAACCGAAAACTGAAACAGAGATGATGATTTTAAGTCTGAAAAAACGTTTAATTGATTCTCAAAATAAGTTCCTAATTAATTATCTTTCAATCAACCAATCCATTAATCTGCTGAGTGATTCAGCTCAAGCTGCTGCAGCAGCTGATACCTGCAGGACTTCTGCTGGTGGAAGAAAAGAAAGAACTAGGCTTTAGAAAGGAGAACAGTGAACACCATTTTCTCTTTCCTTGACCTCTGTTCGTGCTCGTATCATGAAGACGAGCCTCATAAAAGAGAACACAACTGTCTGCAGCCACCTGAAGTCTAAATCATTTGGTTGGTGGTGGTTAAGAGCTCCTATCTCTGTGCTATGATTGTCTTTAATTTGCCCTCACCAAAAAGAAAAGACGTTCATCTGTCTCCTGTGAGTCTGTCAACTTAGCAACTGCAATAAATCACTGAAGCACCCTTGAAGAGAAGCACATCTTACCCTCTGTGTGCACTGCAGACACATAGGTCCAGTTGTATCGTTTTACGATGTCCAAGAGGGCCCTGGCCTGAAGAGTGTCTGACGGCACAACCCTGAGGAAGTACTTAAATAATGTCTTATCACTGAGGTCAATGCTGGTTGCAGAGTAGGCAATCTGCGGGATGTTGAACAGCTGCAGGAGGTTTTGAACTTGAATCGCAACCGAGCTCGAGCCAGGCCCGATGACCCCTGCGATGGGCTTCTTGGTTGGTGGCGGCTGACTGGAGGGTTGCCCCTCGATGCACCACCTGGAGCCCTCACTCTCGTCCCGGATGGAGATGAGAGAGTCTCGTATGAACTCGATGCTCTGCTCCAGAGCCACCGAGGAATGCCAGCAGGAGTCCCTGATCTCACACCCCAGGGAGATGTTGGGCAACAGGTTTGGGTCTGAGTTAATCCGATCCAAGGCGTGGAACATGGCCTCCACTCTTTGGATGCCGTACTGCTCACGGACTTCTCCACATTTCCTCTCTGCCACCTTCTCGGCTGACGGTTGGTGGTGAACAGAGAAGAGGGCACCGATTATAATATCCCCGTCCATCCTGGCGACCAGGCGAGAGGCAGAACTGGGCACCACTGACCTCACATACTTGCCGTTAGACAACGCAAGTGCCTCAAACAGTAAAACAGGCAGGTACAAAGTGCTTATGGCAGTCAGGTAAATCATATTCGACATTGTGTCACAGGTGCTGAATGGAGAATCATGTCCACTTGGCCATAATGGAGGTCCATCAATCCACTTACGGATGAAGTTGGAATTAAATCGGCTGCTTCTCCTTCATTGGCATCACCCTGGAAGTCAAACATGGAGAGTTAATTCCTGTTTTACACATTTTTTAAGCATGAATATCAAACATTATGTCAAACACTTGATGCTTTTCTTTGTCTCCTATGATAGTTAACTGTATATCTTTGCGTCTTTGGTTTTTAATACGTCACATTCAGCTCAAGGACACTGTGAGAGGGATTTTTTTCTACTATCTGACATCTTCCCGGTGACACGATTAATAAAACAAGTAATTTGAATGTTAATAATCATTAGTTGCACATTTAACTCATCTAACTGTTGTTTCATTGGGCCAAACACATCATGACCCTAAAGATGTTGAAAGACTTGATACCTCCTTAATCTCCCATCACAAATCATGCAGAGGAGACATGGAAAACATGCAAAGTTATTGGAGTCCTGCAGCAATAAAGTCATCATCATATACGACAGGATGTCAGGAAACTAAAATGCCACATCTGAGAGATAAAAAGTTACATTTCTCTTTTTCTATAATCAGGAAACCTTTCTGAGTTTCAGCACCACGGAGAGCTGCGTCCGCCTTAGTTGATTTGTTTCCTTCGAGCTGATCTCAACCTGTTTCTTCAACTTTTTCCCCTGAACGCATCACATGTAGACAGATGGATGTGCTCTCTCCTTATTTTTTTTTATTTTTTATTTTTTTTACCGTCTGGCAGCTGACTCGAGCTGTTCAGTCGCAGCTCCACAGCCGGTGTCATTTACAGGATTTTTCCAACGTCGTCATGCACATGCATCCCAATTAAACGGTGAAGCTTAATTAATACATGCAGACTGAATGTTTCCTGCAGAAGCATCACGTCTGATAAGTGGCATTACTTCACCTACCTGCAGCAGGCATGTCGGGACATAGCGGGTCTGTCTCCTGTGAAGCAGCCAAACACTGTGCGACTGACTCTGTCTCCCTCTCCTCCTCTCCCTCCTTCTCTCTCTCTCTCTCTCTCTCTGCACTGATCATAAGGTGCCCCCTTCTTCTCCTCATCCTCACTGCATCCTGTAAGCGGGTCACACTCACTGCAGTGCCCCTGATTTGAAGCCGAAATCCTTCAAAACACGTCAGGGGAGATATTTTAGACTACGTGACATGGATTAAAGGGATTTTTTGGAGAGAGTATTTCAGTGCTGGTGGTTTGGGAATGTCGGTATTTTTAGGAAAGATGATAACCTGAAAAGAAAATGTGTGAATATACCAAATCTATGTTAGATGAAAGGTTGTTTGCTCCTCTTATGGAAACTGTAAAGACGCTGGTCAAACTTCACAGATTTGGTCTTTGCTGCGTGCCTGTCGGTGACAGATGTGATGCACCTGCAGTTCACCGCTGCAGCCAGAGGAAGTCTGTGCTGGGACGCCACCGTGTGGCCGATGTGCAGTACTGCAACAAATCTCAGGGTCTCAGTTTATGAATAATTTAGAAATAAATACTTTTAATTTTAGTTATTTATTTCAACTAACGTGTCGTGTAAACCTAAAAAGTTATTATTATTATTATTATTATTATTATTATTATTATTATAAAGTTATCTATGTTCATGTACTTACATATTACATATTTGTTGTTGTTTGAGGTTGTTGTAGCTTTGCTGTTGTTGTTAAATATTAAACATTTTAATTAAGAAGAAACTGTTGTTTTTTTATTGGAGAAATAAAAAAAGAATAATTCAAATCTGTCTCCTGCAGAAGCGTATATAAATAAAACAATAACATTTAACATTTTGAGGATTGAAAAAACGAAAAAAAAACATTTATTTATATATATACATATTATATTAATTATATATATATATATATATATATATTATATATATATATATATATATATTGAATATATATTGGAGAAATACTAAAAAAAAAAAAAGAAGAGAGAATAATATATACAAAACAATATATATAAAAATATATACAATTTCAGAAACTAAAACATAATTTAACATGTTTTATTATTTTTAATCTTTCATAATAAATATAAAAATAAAAATATAAATTGAAACTAAAAAATAATTTAACATTTTTATTTTTTAAAAAAAATATATTTTTATAATAAATATAAAAATATAAATTAGAAACTGAAACATTCACGAGTTGTAAACAGGAAGTGTCGGAGCCGCTGTGTCGTCACTTCCTGTATTTAAACATGGCTCTCCATGGTGGAGTCCGGGTCCGTGTCGGTTTGTTTTGGTCTGAGCCTGAAAATCTTTATTATAATATTTAATATATAACATTTAATATTTAACATCTGAAGCTGCTGCGGCGTGAAGCGGCTCCCGGTGCAGAAACAGGTCGGTACCACCGGAGACTCGTTAACGTTAAACGAGCTGCTTGTTGTTGTTTGTGTCCGTGTGTGTGTGTGTGTGTGTGTGTGTGTGTGTGTGTGTGTGTGTCTGTGTGTGTGTGTGTGTGTGTGTCTGTGTCTGTCTGTGTGTGTGTATGTGTCTGTGTGTGTGTATGTGTCTGTGTGTGTATGTGTCTGTGTGTGTGTCTGTGTGTGTGTGTGTGTGTGTCTGTGTGTGTGTGTGTGTGTCTGTGTGTGTCTGTGTCTGTGTGTGTGTCTGTGTGTGTGTCTGTGTCTGTGTGCGTGTCTGTGTCTGTGTGTGTGCGTGTGCGTGTGCGTGTGTGTACCTCAGCCCTGATACCTGTGTGTGTGTGTGTGTGTGTGTGTGTGTGTGTGTGTGTGTGTGTGTGTGTGTCTACCTGTCCTCAGGTAAACAGGGTGCTGTACCTGCCCATCACGCCACCATCTCTCTCCACATTTTGCATTACCTGCCCATCACGCCACCATCTCTCTCCACATTTTGCATGTGTGAACCATGTGTATATAAAAGTGTGTGTGTGTGTGTGTGTGTGTGTGTGTGTGTTAGGACAGAGGGCACATACATAACTCCCATTTTAAAAGCCCTGCACTGGTTACCTGTTCGTTTTAAATGGCTCTGACCTTTGTGACATGCTGCAGAGGAATGCACCGAGCAGGTCTCTCAGATCCTCGACATCTGGACTCCTAGTTGTCCCCAGAACCTCCACAAAGAAGCCCCCATCTCTGGAACAGCCTGCGTGTGGATCTGAGGGACTGCACCTCTGTAGACTTCTTTAAAAAACAACTTCAGTCTGGCTTTTACCTGGTCAGGAGTCTTTACGTCCTGATCACTCCCTGTTACTTTATCTCTGGTGCTTATTCACTGTACAGATCTTAAATGATGCTTTGTACCCTGTAGGTCTTAATTCACTTCTTATTTGTTTCGTTGTTGTAGTTTTTATGCTTTTATACTTTTCTTTTAATCTCTAGTTTTTCATGCAACTGTTCTGTTGCCTTAAAAACTGTTAGTTGTTCTTCTGTTTCTGTTTTAACTCTGCTCTACAACTCTGTATGAAAGGTGCTATAGAAATAAATAAATAAAGTTGAGTTAAATATGCATGTAAGAACTGAGTGGGAAAAGAAGGATTAATAGTTTTATGGTATACACAGTATGGACATAGTGTACTTATTGAAAACAATGTAGGAGGGAGGAGAAAACCAATAAAACTAAACCAGTAAGTGGGAAGGTGGATGGCTGGATATTGATTTATGTTTATATTTCCATTTAATTGAAGGTCTGAACACTTTTGAATTTACAGTCTGTCATTTCCATTTGTTTCATTTGTCGTACACGATGTTACTGATTAGAAAGGTTAATTGTTTTTGTAATTAACTCTTCGTTCTCTTTCCCTGTAGAGTTTAACCATGAGTAGCCGAAGGAAAAAGGCCCCTCCTGTGAGGGTGGACGAAGAAGACAAGAAGAGGTTGAACTGGAACATGCTGGACGACCGCAAGAACGAGGAGATCCCGGAAGGTGACCAGATACCGACCTGCTCCGTCCTACCTGCCGACCCTACTCCCAGCAGCTCCTTCCTCTCGACCATCGAGGACGTCGCGGATGCCGCCTGTACCAGCTCTCTCAGGGTTACTGAGGAACTCCCCAGTACATCATCAGACAGCACCTCTACCTCAGCTTCGTTGGCTCTCGCCGTGGAGCCAGCTTTGAAGGCGGGCCACATGTGGAAGGCGCTCATCGGAGAGTTCAGTGTCCGGCCGTCTTGGATGCTGTCCGACTGCGAACAGAGAGCTTTTGTGCTTCATAGGATGGGTGAGCAGCTCTGCCTCAGTTACAGCAGCTGTGACGAGAGCTCGGGGCTGCAGTGGAAGCCCGATGGGGACACTTGCACAGCGGAGTGCAGCCTCAGTGCGATCCCGCTGGAGGACCTCGACTGGATGCAGAAGAGGAGGGTGGTGCAGCTCTGCCACCAGACAAAAGAGGGGTCAGTCAAGGTATGAAAAGCCACTTTTAAGGGTGCTTTTAATCAAGCCTGTGCTGTGTTCATGAATTAGATTTAGATTAGATTTAATATTTATTAGATAATTGATAATAGAGAACTCAAAGGTGGAAATGAAATGACTTTATCCTCTCCAGTGTTGTCCCAAGCAGACGAATTCATCCGTCATTGTCAGTGGTCGGATGGTGAACGGTGTTCCCTCTTTTGGCAGGTGGGGATTTACGTGGTGGAAACCGGGCTCGGAAAGCCAGAGTTCCTCAGCGAGGGCAACGCTCGGCTGAAGAAAGCAAATCAGCTGATGCAGAAGTTAATGGAGTATTTCTACGATTTCATTATCCCCGGTAAGAGTCTGGTTCTAATGTGTAATGCACGCTGTGATTTCTCAAATACCATCGCATCGCAACCATTAATAATAATAATAATAGAGCAACATCGTGTCTAGAAAAACAGATTTCTCTGCTGTGTTTCCTGCTAGAAGTTGTAGAGAACGAGGAGGAGGAATGTGACACCGACCTTGAGAGGCAAAACGTGGAGGAGCTCTACGATTACGTCCGGCACCTGCACCAGAGCGAGAGCCGGGAGGTGACCTTCGATGTCCAGCACAAAGCTCTCATTCCTGTTCTCAGACCCTACCAGAGCCAGGCCGTCAACTGGATGCTGTGGAGAGAGACGTCCAGGAACACTTCACCTCGAGGTACTCTCTTTTTTTTTGTCCTGTAGTGGAAAAGACAGATGTTACTGCTGCGACAGCTACACAATGAGGATTGTCAATGTTTTGCAGAACAAACGCTGCATTTCCTCTGGCGGGAGTTGATCACTTTGTGCGGGAAGAAGTTGTTCTACAACCCTTTTACCGGCTGGTAAGAACTTGAATCCTCTCATGTGAACAGGTCAGTTCACTGAAATCACAAAAACATGTTGAACCCACACAGATCTAAAACCTTCTGCTGCCAGCATGCATTTAGCCTCACAGTCATGTGCTGATTTCTCAAATCCTCAGCACGTAAAACCAAAACTTGCACAGTAAGATAACACTGAAGGTAACTGGGAAATGTCTTTTTGAATTTGGCTGAACTGACCCTTTAATTTGACGTCCTTTTACTTTCGTTTGATGTTTTATTTTTGGTCCTCAGCAGTTGTGCTTATGTTTCGTTTCTTCAGCTTAATCCGAGAATTCCCCCTGGCGGGCGTCGAGTGGCCTGGTGGGATCTTGGCTGATGAAATGGGTCTGGGAAAGACAGTTGAAGTTCTGGCTCTTATCCTGTTTCACACTCGACAGGACCTGAAGCATGAGGCCCTCACCCTGCCTGTGGTGAGGTTCAGCAGGCAGCTGCAGCTTCTTTGTGTCTCTCTTCACCTTCAGCCTGCTACAGTTATGATTAATAACAGTCTGGAATATTTGTATAATGTAGGATACTGGATGGAAGGCATCCGCTCCATCGTGAACGTTTGTTTTTTTTGCTCTTGCAGGGGAAGTCCGTAAATTATTTCGTACCTCCTCCACCTCTGGAAAGAAAGAAAGTCATCAGCTGCAAGTCTGAAGTTCAGCCTAAAATGAAAATCTCGTACCCAAGTATGTCACTCACAGTCCTCTCGCACGTCACAGCTCGCGATGACACTGCAGCTCGAGTTCATTGACATTATTTCTGTGCAGCTGTGCGTGTCATGCTCCTCACCGCAATCAAGGAGATGAGATCTGGCAAAGGGGCCTCCGTCAACGCCATCTTCACCTACATCCGAGCCACTTACGGTTACGACCTCTTAAAGAACCGCAACCACATCAGGAAGACGCTGGTGAAGCTGATAGACGAAGGGCTGGTGGACCGGGTCAAAGGTCGAGGCTTGGCTGGGTCGTTCAAGCTGGGAAAGAACTACAAAGAAACAAAGAAGTTGTTGGCAGGAGCGTCCAAGTTTGTAAGAACCAAACATCCTCAAATATAAAAGTTTCACGTCTCAAACTCTGTTTTATTATCTAACTTTTACTCTGATTTCTTTTTTGTTAGAATTCCAAAAACACGGAGAGCACGCCGAGGAAAACGTTTCAGAGACGAGCCAAAGAGAAAGCAGAAGCAGCTCTGCAAAACTCCTTCACAGAAGATCAAATAGATCTGTACTCCCCTACATCTGACTGTCTAGCACCAGAGCGAGCGGAAACAAAAAAGGACTGGGATGAAAGTCTGAACGGGAAAGCAGATCAGTCGGTCGACATGCTCGATGCGCCCACAGCGACCTCACAGATTTCTCAGGAGAAAGAGTCGGACACACAGGACATGCTCGGAATGGATGATCTATCTGAAGAAAGGGGAGAAGCTCCTCAGCTCCAGACAGAAACCCCCACCAGAGCGTCTGTCGTCCCTTTCAACACCCCGGATTACCGCTTCGAGTGCATCTGCGGAGAACTCGGCATCGTCGACTACAAGGCCCGCGTCCAGTGTATGAACTGCCAGCTGTGGCAGCACGCGGACTGCGTGAACTACAAAGAGGAGAGCCTCGAAACGACGCCCTTCTACTGCCCTCACTGCCTGGTCGCCATGAAACCCGTCTCCACCGGCGCGACCCTCATCATCTCGCCGAGCTCCATCTGCCACCAGTGGGTGGAAGAGATCAACCGGCACATCAGGTCCTCCTCACTGCGAGTGCTGGTGAGAAAATACATGGATGTGTGATCTTTTAGGTCTAAAATCGGCACGCTTCAGTGCCAGATCCACACAAACCTGTTAATTAACACGACCTCTTTATCTCAGGTTTATCAGGGTGTGAAGAAGCACGGCTTCATCCAGCCTCACATGCTCGCCGAGCAGGACGTGGTCATCACCACCTACGACGTGCTGCGATCGGAGCTCAACTACGTCGACATCCCTCACAGCAACAGCAAGGACGGACGCCGCTTCCGCAACCAGAAGCGCTACATGGCCATACCCAGTCCCCTGGTGGCCGTGGAGTGGTGGCGCATCTGTCTGGACGAGGCTCAGATGGTCGAATGTCCCACCGCGAAGGTGAGTCGAAGGAAATCCAGAAATCTGTATCTGTGGTTCGGTTAGTTTCACTGACCACACATTTGGGAAGGTTGTGCAGAAGATGTCAGTCGTGTTTAATATAAAGTTTTCTTTTTCTTTCTTATTTTACTGCCAGGCTGCAGAAATGGCTCTACGTCTGGCATCTGTCAATCGCTGGTGTGTCAGTGGCACTCCTGTCCAGAGAGGCTTAGAAGGTAAAGCCAAAAAAAAGTGATTACATAATAAAGAAGGGGCTCTAAACAATGTTAAATAAATCATCAAAACCTGCCGATGATGTTTTCTGGACAGATCTGTATGGCCTCGTACTTTTCCTGGGCGTTGACCCGTACTGGGTAAAACACTGGTGGGACCAGCTGCTCTATCGGCCTTATCGACGCGGAAACACAGAGCCGCTGTACTATGTGATCGCTCAGTTATTGTGGCGATCGGCTAAAAAAGACGTCATCGATCAGGTAAGAAATGTTTGATTCTCAAACTTTAAACACTCTAATAGCTAAATCAAAATGTTTTATTTCAGAATATTCAATCTTGTCTCCGTTTGTCTCAGATCCAGATCCCCCCTCAGACAGAGGAGGTCCACTGGCTGCACTTCTCTCCCGTCGAGGGTCACTTCTACCACCGGCAGCACGAGGTCTGCTCCCAGGACGCTCTGGTCAAACTCAGGAAGATCTCCGACTGGAGCCTCAAACTTGGCAGCCTCGACCGCCGAACTGTCAACACCATCCTGTGCCCGCTGCTGAGGCTGCGCCAGGCATGCTGCCATCCGCAGGCCGTGAGGGGGGAGTTCCTGCCTCTGCAGAAAAGGTAGATGACACTTGTGTGTCAGTGTTTTCAAGGCGCTCGCAGGGCGAGACGAGAGGTCTTTATCTGAAGGCAGCTGTACCGGTTAATTAACAATCTTGCTCGACTAAATAGAGCAGTAATAGACCGCAGGAACCTTTTTGTCAATTATACACTGTGTATTTGTGTTTATTTAAAGTTGACCCATTCTGTGTCATTTTCATTGGAGTGGGTTTTTATCTGTGCGTCCCCTCCACAGCACCATGACGATGGAGGAGCTCCTGAAGTCCCTGCAGAAGAAATGTCGAGTGGAGTGTGAAGAAGCTCACAGACAATTGGTGTGCGCACTCAATGGTCTGGCTGGAATTCACATCATCAGAGGTATAAATCCCCACTTTTGTACTCGCGCTCCCTCTGCTCCCAGTTTCCCATGGGAATCAGTTCAAACAAAAACACAAGCCATGATCTCCTGACACTTTTTTTTGTACCGAGATGTTTTGTTGCAGCATGTTTGCGGTAAGGCGATATGTATATATCTCATGTGACGGACACATTGAGTGTCACTAATGGTCGCCGTTTCTTTTGCCGCCTTGCAGACGAGTTTGTAGAGGCGGTGGAGATGTATAGAGAAGTGCTTCGTTCATCAGAGGAGCACAAAGGCAGACTGAAAACAGATTCATTGCAGGTGCGTAACCTCATCCCTCATTCACTTGCCTGTGATTAACATATGAAGGCTTTCATTTCTTGTATTGCTAGATTTAAAATACGTTTTTTAATTCTGCTTTATGATGGATGTTTGAAATATCGTTTACTAAAGTGTCTTTTTTTTACTCTTATGATAAAATAGAGGCTTCATGCTACCCACAATTTAATGGAACTGCTCAGCGCAAAGCATCCCGGGATACCTCCTACGCTGAGAGATGACCGACTAAGTGAGGAGGTAATTCATGAATATTTCTCTCAGTCCGAACACATTTATTCCAGTTTGCGCTTGTTCATTTTTTGGGATTAAGACCTGCGGCGTTGATCTCTGCTAGGCGGAGCAGCTGCGACAGCACTACATGACCAAATACGACTCGGAGGTCGCGGACGCCCATCAGAGTCTGCAGCCGGTGCTGCAGAACATCAAGGAGCTGAAACGCAAAGTGAGAGGCAAACAGGGCTTCATATTGTAACACATAATCTGCCAAATGATTATTCAGCATGATACACGCTCAACAAAACAGAACTAGTATAAAATAAATGTATAGAAACATGTAATATATGTTTCTGTTTAGCTTTTACACAGCATGCCATCTGTTTCAGGGTTGTAATGTGTTAGAATAAAATGACTTTTAACCAAAAATATGTTTTATTCATTCATCAAACTCTTCAAGTTGTTTGATTTTACACATAATTTAGATTAAATTAGAAAGAATGATTCACTTTCTTTCTCCAGGTGAACCTGAATTCTCCCTGGTGGCTGGACGTTATCCAGAGGTCGATCCGGTGCTCCACTGACGACGATCTGGTGTCCCGCGTCAAGAACGAGCTGACGTCCAGCTACAAACAACAAGCTCACAAGCTCTCCATGGCAGACAAGTAAACAACTTATTTATTTTTAAAAGAAAACAGGATAATAGTTCATCTTTCCAGAAATGTGATAAATGCAAACGGGCCCTCCTGCTGTGCAGGTTCCGTGATGCCTGCGGTCTGCAGTTCATTCTCACATCGCAAATGCAAGATCTGATGAAATCCCAAAAGACCGTGCGAGACGCGGTGAAGAGTCTCGAAGGCCCGGCGTCAAAGAAAGTGATCGATGAGGCGACTATTTGTCATCTCAGGCCGAACAGACTGCCGCTCAATAAGTAAGGCGTCGACATTTTCAGGACTTCAAATACATAAACTGTCACATTTCATCAAAGCGTCAGCAGCATGACAGTCTGAATTACTTTTTCTCGTATCTAATGCTCCTCTCTTGTCGTCTTTCAGTTGTGTTTTTTGCAAAGCAGACGAACTTTTCACAGATTACGAGTCCAAGCTGTTTTCTCACACGTAAGCAGAGCGATATTTTCAATCACCTTCTGTCATTCAAACTGCATCGAAAAGACAGTCGTTGATTTGATACGTGGAAAATTCCCGCGACAGGGTGAAAGGTCAGACCGCCATCTTCGAGGAAATGATCGAAGATGAAGAGGGGCTGGTGGACGACCGTCTCCCTACCACCAGCCGAGGTCTGTGGGCAGCCAGCGAGACCGAGCGCACGCTGAAAGCCATCCTGTCCTTTGCCAAAGTGAAACGCATGGACCCGGAGCTGGTGGAGGAGAGCAACACGTTCATGGAGCTGTTTGAGAACTGGAAGAAAGAGTACAAGGTTAGCACACACACTTAAAGAGTTTGCATAATAACAGTTCTTGCAGATAAAAAAGCTGTGCATCCTCTTCTTCTGCATTGAAACTGCTTTTAGTGCTGATATTAATGAGAGAAAATTCTATTTTTGTCCATTCATCAGGTGCTGCACGAGTACTGGATGGTGCTGAGGAATCACGTGTCCGCGATCGACGAGCTGGGCATGGCAACCGAGAGGCTACGCGTGCGTCTGCCTGATGAGCCGAAGCCCAAACTGCTGCACATCATCGAGCCGCATGAGGCGAGTTAAAGACAGCGAAACGCCTGTTAGAGCGACGCGTTTGTGTCGGTCTGTCATGTTTGAAAGAAGTCCAGTCCAGTGCAATATCACAAATCACAAATTTGCCTCTCTGGGCTTTACAGCGTGTAGAAATTTAAGAGAGTAGAAATGGAAGAAGAGCAACAGATCTAATCATGATCAACCTGCCCAGCCTGATGAATAAACAGCTAAGAGTGTCACTGGAACTAAAAGCACACATCCAACCTCTGACTCAGTGCTGTTTTTTTTTTTGTTGGTGAAAGTTTCCAAGGATGTAATATTCCACTTGAACTGTTTTCATTGCATTCCTGACCTCCGCCCTCGCTTGTCTTGCATCCAGGTGGAGCAGAACAGAGTGAAGCTTCTGAACGACCAGGCGGTGGCCAAGTCTCAACTCCAAAAGAAGCTCGGCCAGTTTCTGTATCTCACAAATCTGGAGAAGGTCATTTGCATTTGGCATTCCTTCCCAGCTCATTAAGAGACTTTATCTCAAACCGTGTGGTGTGATCTCGCTCCAAAATAACATGAATACCTTTGTTTCCAGTCCCAGGATAAATCTACTGGAGGGCTGAACCCAGAGCCATGCCCCATCTGTGCCCGCCCGCTGGGACAGGAGGTGAGCGTTGTTCAGCCGGTGACAGATCTGAACTTATACCAATGTTTTATGCAGCATCTCTGCTCGTGATGATTCGTCCTGCAGCAGGATTCATGTGGTCAACATCTGGCATTCGGTTGATACTGTAGAAACATTTCTCTGATGATAGCAACGCCTCATCGCCTGATGCACCCAGAAAGTCGGCAGCTGGAAGATTGTACCTGACTCAGTTTTTCTTTTGTGTCTTTAAAGAGAGAATTTAGGAATTAACATGTGTGACTTTGAAATTATATTTATAGGAATTTATAAGAAATGAGGGAAGAAAAATAGAAGAATAAAAGTAAAAAAAATAAAAGTAGTTAATGAGAAACACACCATGACAAATGACAAATGAAACAGCTCAGACTAAAGTTTCTTTTTCCATTCTTGGCTTCTAGATAAAGTTAAAAGATCAAATTAAATAAAACAATTAAAATGCTATTAGATATATTTCTAGTCTATAAACGTCAGGTCTAAACGTACAAATGTCAGAGGTGCACACTGCTTTAGTGATTTCTTATAACATTTTCTAGTTACAGTTTAATTGTATTACTGCCTCTCTGGTTTTTTGAGCATTTTATAACTACGTTAAGAACTAAACAAATAATTATAGTGAATATTTTCCTCATACAAACCCCCCTGACGTCTTTTTTTTTTTGTGGTGTTCGATCATCTCCCTCTCTCTCTTCCAGTGGGCAGTGCTCACCTGCGGCCACTGCTTCTGCAACGAGTGCATCGCCATCATTGTGGAGCAGTACAGTGTGGGCTCGAGGCGACGAGCCATCAAGTGCGCCATTTGTAGGCAGACCACGTCCCACACTGAAATCTCCTACGTGTTCACCACCCAGTCATCCAGCCAGGACCAGGACATACCGGTCAAGGTCGGTCAGCCAGACAGTCCTCATGTAATACAGGACGAGGTCTAGGATTTAGTTTTATTGTTATCAGCTACGGCTGGATCCAAATGTTCTGATGTTATTTATGACCATAACGAGCACTTATTAGGAGATTATATTTTGATTTATGCCTTGTAATGTACATAATTGTAATTTAACACAGCTTCGTTCGGGCCGTTTTGTTTTTAATTAACGCTGTAGCCTAATTTTCCTCTTCCTGTGGTTGTCAGGGAAGCCACTCGACCAAAGTGGAGGCAGTAGTGAGAACACTGAAGAAGATTCAAGTGACCGACCCCGGGGCAAAGTGTCTCGTCTTCTCCACGGTAACCGTAAACCATCCCCGCCTCCGTGAGAGTGATTTATTTTTGACCATATCGAGTTTGGAGCTGACCCAGTTTGTTTCGGTTTGTCTCCTGCGCAGTGGCTGAGTGTCCTGGACATCATTGCTAAGGCCTTGTTTGACAACAATATGGAGTTCTCTCAGATCAACGGGATTCACAAATTCCAGGTTTGAATCCTTAGATATGCTTTACACGTAACTGCACACACGGGAAGCTCTTCTGAAGACATGTGCAGTGTGTCCTGCACCAAAACATCATTTCTATGACTTATTTTTTAGGTTTGATATATTTTTTGACCTGCTAACATATCCACATTGCACTGTAGTGACGATATCTCGTAACTCGTGGCGTGATTGTGATGTCTGTGCTGACTTCAATTTCCCAGGAGAATCTGAGCTCCTTCAAGTACGAAGAAAAGATCAACATCCTCCTCCTTCCTCTCCACACCGGCTCCAACGGCCTGAACATCATCGAGGCGACTCACGTGCTGCTGGTCGAGCCGATCCTCAACCCCGCTCACGAGCTCCAGGCCATCGGCCGAGTTCACCGGATCGGCCAAACCAAGTAAGGGAGCAGTTGTTCTTTTTCCAGCAGTTTAAACCTTCAGTGTGCAGTGAAGGTGATAATTACTGCGAGTCTGTATTTGCACCACCCGCAGACAATGAACAGTGCAGCTACAGCTTCATCTACTTTCCTGTAGATGGTGCAGAATGACATCTTGAGATGAGAACTGCTGCTGCCCGTTTTCTTGACGCTGATATGTGGCACAATGCCACAGCTGCTTGTTTCTCATATAAAATATCATATTCAATGTCTTTGTGTCCATAATTTTGGACAGCTAGTCAGACAAAACAGGCGATTTAAATACTTTCAAAGCACCGTGGGCTCTGGGAAATAGTGCTTCGTATTTTTCGGTACATTTTGACTGAATTTAATTGAGAAAAAATCACCAGATTAATAGTGAAAAGAATTTTAGTCGCAACCTGAGTCTGAGCAAAAGGTGAGGACGGGTAACCGTCTTCAATATTACATTTATACATAATAAAATAAAGTATAATTTCTGTTGTTTTCTGTCCACCAGGCCAACATTTGTTCACAGATTCTTAATCAAGTCCACTATCGAGGAGAGAATGCAGGCGATGCTGAAGACAGCAGAGAAAAGGTGAGAGCCACACACAGTATCAAATTTAATATTAATAAATCATCCCAGAATCGACTGAAAGATTTTTTTCTGATTCTAGTCACACCAGCACGGCCATGAAGCACTCGGAGGCCGCCGTACTCACGGTAGCCGACCTGGCCGATCTATTTACAGAAGACACGGAACATCTGGAGTGAACCTGAACACCTGGACGCACCTGCAGCTCACTCTTTACACGGTCGTCGTAGGAACGACTCTAAAATTTGTTTTGCACATTCAACTTTTTCTACGAACATTCTCAAAGTTATCGAACGCATTTCCAAAAAAAAAAAAGATGTTTTAGCTCATTTTTAATATCTTTTATGAATTTTTGTGGCTCACTCGTCGTCACTTGTAACTGATTCAGTAACTGCTTCGGCCGTTTCGATTTTAATGTTGATTTTCACATTTGACTAGACTGTACAGTACTGTTGCCTGTGTTCATGTAATATGAAGTATGTGCATTTATATATAACTTCACTGCGAGTTGAAAATGAAATGAAAAACACAGATGCTGTATTGTGAAGTACTCTCACGATTCCAGTGAATAAACGTCTGTCGGCGGCAGCCTGTTATGACCCTTTTTGTCCGGTTCTTCTGTTGTGGTTTATTTCCACGTAGTAAAACGGAAACAGGAAGAAAGTCATCGAGCTTTTCCAGCAGAAGTGAGAGATTTTCTTCTTCTGGACTATTTTCTTTTAAGCCGTTTGTCTGGTAAAACAATACCAGACAATTTAGCTTTAACGCTTTACGTCTGTCTTATTTGCAAGACAAAGAAAAAGAGATTCACTGTCTTGGAAACTGATCTTGTAAATTAAACTCATAAAAGATAGAAAATGCAAAGACAGATCAGTTACGTGAAGTTTCTCTCATATCACCACTTACAGATCTGGATACGTTTCACACATACGTGGTCGTTTTATTACATTTCTCCTCTTTAAGTGTTGAAAATAATCTTTCCTTTCTTGTGTTTATGGTCTCTTCCACCACACACGCACACTCACAGGTCTTTGGCATCGTGACTGAATTGCCCTTGACTGGTAATGACTTTCTTTTCGCCTGACTGACTGGGATTCCCGCACCAGTAAAAGATTTTAAAATGTCCAGACAAAAGATGTAGACAACAAAGAGCGCCAGCCCAGTACTGTTGTTCCTCTTTACATGGTTACCAGACTTCTTGTTGTAAGAAACAGTTGTAAGATGTTTACTAAGAGGACATCACCGCAGTAGGCGGTAACATACGTGTTACCTTGGACTCCCCTCAGTTCCCCCTATTCATGTGCGGAATCTCATTGTTGGTGGGGACATCATTCAGGCTGGTGTTTTAAGGCTGGAGGGAGGCTCCCAGTTCATTAGAGTCCGTGTTTCGAGGGTTGGAGTAAGAGAAGGGGTACTACATCTTGTGGTGACAGCGAGCTGTGGTGAATAGTTCCCCCTCACGGAAGATTCACAGAGTTTCAGGGAAAGGGCCAAAAAGGTGTTGGAGTGGCTGAGCTGAAGAGAAACCGGAGGGAGAGTCCTTGGAAGATGGCACCTGGCAGTTTGGTCTTTGCCTGGTTACTGTTCACCATGAGGATGGTCACCTCGGCGGAGTATCTGGAGGCTGAGGAGGAGGGTGAGCTCACACACCTCGCATCACACGACAAGTGTCAAGGGTCAAACAAACTGAATTCTTTTTAGGGAAGCCGTATTTCTTTAAGACGTCATTAATGACATTGACTACTATTGATTTTTAGCTTTGAAATGTTCTTTCACAACATTGTTGGATCCTAATTTCTGGGGCATTTTTAAGGTTGTAGTTGGTTGAGTTAATTCTAACTTCTTTATGTACTATCGGTTGGTTTAATCTATGAAAATATTTAAGAATTTAAGAATTCATGATATGCTTTGTATGTAAAATCTGAAACATCAAGCATCAAAGTAGCAGAAAATTCAAATACTACAGTATTTAGATGTCTGTGGTTGGACTTTACATATATGATAAGACACATAGAAATCTCTGTATTTGGAGCCCAAGAGAGAGACAGGTAGAAACACAAAGTACCCAAACAGGGCTGAAATTGGAAATCATGAATATGACGTGAAAGGAATATTTTTTTGTGTGACATTGAATTTGTTTTTTATGTTTTTAGAGATCAATGAAACTGTCATTTGTACCAACGACCATATGGAGGTTGTTATTCCCAGTTCTTTTTTCCTCAACAAAGTGCCTCCAGTTTATGTAAGTAAGCATTTTTATTCTTAATACTGACTGAGTTCTGATATCCAAAATTATTTGCAGCATGATTTTTACTTCTTCTTTTTTTTTCTTCTTGTATTGGGTTTTTCATGTTTAGGTTTGGGATTTGCATTTAAATGATCCAGAGTGCCGTGGTGTCGAGGTCGGTGATGACTACGTCTTCAGCATAAAGACAAACCTCTCTGACTGTGGGACCATAATGGTAAATAATATATATATATATGTCACCTTCAAAGTTTTTTACTGCGTTAAAGGTTGTAACGACTTGTTAGTGAGTCAAACAAATCAAATGTTGCACGTGAACTCAGACATTTAGAACAACCCTTAACAAAGGATGAAGACATCGGCTTTAAACTATATGAAGATAAACTACACATTATTGACAACATCATCATAAATTACCTATTTTACGATGTGTACGGTTGTTGTGGGAACTGGCGCCCCAATCAGGATCTTTTCACTGCTACTTCAGTCAGTTTATTGCACTTTACATAACAGTAAAAAAAAAGAAATAACTTGAATAAGACCAGACTCTGCTCTCTGCTGTGACGTAAACGTGGACTGTGAGGCTCTGTGTTCAGAATTAGCTCATAGCATGTATAATAAGACGGACAGAGAAAGGCACAAACTCTGAGCCCAGACAGAAAGGAGTGAGGAGAAAAGAAGTGGGGGTGGCGCGTATGTCAAGAAAGAAGGGCGGCGTTGTTCCTTTTCCCTACAACAGAGCGGGACCTTATTCAAAGCAGCAAGGGGACCCTGGAAGGCCTTGTAGTTCTAAATTATCAGGATTTACATGGAAATGATGATTATTTGTTGATGCTCACTGAATAGGAAGGCTGCAAATCATTGGCCCCCTGATTATTTGAATCCAGCCACTCTCATGGATTCAAACTTTGGCATGGTTTTTAATCCCTACTTCAGCACACGAGTGTCCTTGAATTTCTTGCTTGGAATGCATGAAGGGTTTTTTTTTTTTTTTCTTGTAAAGCAAGCAAAAGGTTAACACAGCTTTCAGCAGGGAGGAAATCTCCCAGTACTCCACCTCAGCAGTTTTACAAGGTTTTTCTGCTCGGTGGCTAAAGAAAGTAAGGCCGCACCAGATTAGATGGCTGTTGCTAAAGGAGAAGAATGCCATAGCTGTCAATCATGCCTTCACCTTGAACTTAAAACATTTTAAACCTGCCGTCAGACGAGAGGTGACTGAATTGTTGGGTTTAAAGGTCAGCCATTTTTATTGAAACATGACAGCGTCCTCGCTCGTGTTTCAATAACAGTTCCAGACACTGAGCCTTCGTGTTACTCGGCGCAAGTGCCAGTGGGGTTTTGTCCTGGAGCAATCAAAGACCTGCTGCTTGCTGTAGAGACCTGTCAGTGGTGCTCATAGTGGGGGGTTGTGTGTTTACCAAGAGGTAGTAAAAGATGTCTCGAATGTTTAGAGCTCAAGGCGGTTTCATCCTGCTCATCTGCCCTCAGCAGGAGACCAGACGAACCTCGTATCCAACCTTTTCACCCGTCCCAGCTTTTATGGTTTCACCTACGTCAGCTGCCCACAGTTGAATATTGAGCGGTGTTACTCACATTTACAGTGTGTCAAAGAATGACAAGTGTGAAAGTTACAGCTTGGGTAAGAGGTTACGTAACCTCAAAGACTCCTGTCACTTTTTAATGTGATTCTTACAACTGGAAAACGCAGCAGCTTTGTGCATCCTGCTGCTTCTTATAGTTTTGCACTGTATGTCATGTAGAGCTGCGGCAGATCAGTCAATTAATTGGTTATAGTTGATTGATAAAAGCGTATTCTAATATCCTAATAATAAATGAATCATTGAACTTTTTGAACTTTTGATGATTCCAGGTTTACAACTTCTTTTCTTTCATTGTAGTGAACTGAACTGAAACACTGATGCCATCATGGGCATCATGGGCATTTTTCTCTGTTTTGTGATACTTTATGGATTAAGTTGTTTATTGGTTAATCAGAATAATCAGGTTAGTTGCAGCCCTAATGTCAAGTACTGCTGTTCTTGTACTATGTAATACAAGTGTGTGTCTCTTTAGCCTGTGAATGCTGTAGAGATAATATAATTAGTCAAATTAAATAGTTGATGAATAGATAAATAAAGCTCAACAGCAACAGTCTTTCAGGGTCCATATGATAATGTTTTTATCGTTAAAGCGATTTTTCTCGAGTCCTGTTTTTTTCAAATGTGAGAAATTGGCGCTTTTTATTGTTTTATGTGATAGAAAATTGAATATATATATATTTTTAAAACAATTTAAAGGTGTCACCTCTGGCTTCAGGACATTGTGATTTTTTAAATTATTTTCCAATATTTTGTTTATCAAATTTATAATGAATTAAACACAGCAATTATCAGCAGATCAGTCAAAAAGAAAATAATCATTTTCTGCACTGATAAACAGATTAGCATTATACATTACACATTGCTGTGGATTGGGGTCAGCGGGTCACCAGCTTGAAGTTTTCATTGACCAGATTAAATGAAACAGACCTTCCTGCTCAGCTGCTGCTGTCCTCAAGTTTCCTTTTGCTTGACACCCGTGCCAGATTGCTGCAGGTTCTCTCACAAATAGCACATCTATGGGTATCTATTCTTGTACGTATGGACAAAAAAAAGTTATTTTCTGCTGACTTTAATATTTGTCTTTCTCTCCTCAGACCTCGGATGACACACACATCATGTTCATAAACACTATACACAACAACGACTCAGATATTATAACGAGAAACTATATCAACATAACGTTTGTATGCCGCTACCCCATCAACTACATGGTCCAACAACCCAACGGTGAAAACGTGATCAGAGTTGATGTCAGGTAAGTGTTTTTTTTATTATTTTTAATCCTGATTATACTATAAAATGATCTGGTTTTAACATGTGGCTGCTTTAATGTCTCCACAGAACCATAACTCTGAACACAGAGGATGGAAACTTTTCTGTGTCGATGTTACTTTACAAAGACGAAGCCTTTGAGGACAGATGGACCACCGTGCCATCACTCACACTGGATGATGACATCTTCGTGAAGGTTTTCATGGTAAATCAAAAATCCATTTTAAATACTTCAACTTAATAATACCTGCACCTCACACTGACCTAAAGATTGTGTAAAATGATTGCACATTACTATAAAATTGAAAACATATTAGAACATTTGAAGTATTCCTACTATTGACAGCTATTTTTGGATGAGCTTAAGCATGTTGTTACATGATGAAGCAATATGTTGTGCAGCCGGACCTTCCAAGTAATGCTTGAAATCCAACACTCCACCCGTGACCAGATAGTACTTTGAGGGTCTTTATACTATCTCTGTACAGCTGTTGTTTACGTACTATGAATCATCATTTTGTGGGCCCAGTATGGAAAAAGTATTAACTGTGTACCGTCCCACAGATACCGGCTCACCTGATGCTGCGTATAGAGAGATGCTGGGCTACGCCGACCAGCGATCCATACAGCAACATTCAGTACACCTTCATCCGAGACAGGTCTGCAACTAAATCAGTTTTATTGTGTAATATGAGAAACACGTCTCGCACAGGAAGCTGCAAAAAGTGAGGTTAAGATTTAAATATTCACACAGGACACTTAGATAATAGACTGTTTGTTCAAAGCGGCTTATGCAAAGCCGTGTTATTTCACCACACATGCAGACAGCTCTAAGTCCTCTTACAGGAACACTGTCGAATTCTGAAATAAGAGAATTTGTTGCTTAGAGAGCTGGCCAGACAACAGCTCTCCCAGCCCGGTCATGTCATGTGACTCCTGTCTGAGAGGCCATAAGCGGTTCAGTTCAACAGCTGTGCATGTCCTTGACAACCGGTCAGTATTTGGGTACTGTTAGCAACAGTAGGGCACTGAAATGCCGGAGGGAAAAGAAAATACTCAAACAAATCTGTCTCTCACTGTGTCAAATCCCTTAGATCGAGTGTTTACATTATTTCTTAGCTTTGCAATCCATCACCTGAGAATGAAATCTGCCCCTTGTCTCTGTTTTTAAAAGCACAGCACTTCATTCTACATCTGAATCCCACCACCACCACCACCACCACCAGGCCTCACTGACTCCTTTGTCTCCTGTCTCCCCGTAGCTGTCCGGTGTTGTCAAATGAACAGACCCTGAGTGTGCTGAAGAACGGCCATGGTCCAGAGGCCATGTTCAGGATACAAATGTTCAAGTTTGTCGGCGGCTCTTACACAAACGTCTTCCTCCATTGCAACGTCCAGATCTGCCACAACACCGTGGGGCTGTGCCAGCCTGTGAGTGAGCTCACGCAACACCCATTCCTCAAACTGGTAGTCACAGGCCAGTTCAGACAAGTAGCCGACTATATGTGCAGCTTATGTCCTTAATATAGACCCATCGGGCTAGAATTGTGTTTCAGCCACACGCGCTTGTTGTTAAACTGTCTGGATTTTAAATGTGCACTGCTTGACACTGAAGCATCTTTTCACTTGTTAAACAGAACTGCTCTGGTGAAGATGGATTACTGAGGACACGGAGAGACATCCCCCTGTCCCACACGGTGTCTTACGGACCAATCAGAAGACTACTAAACGACAGCGAGAAGCCCAACCTGAGTATGCTTTCACCTTTTGTATAATCTCATGCATGTTTAGATCTTTGGCTGTTAAATCTTCAAAGCTTGGAGATTCCAGATAAGTGTACTTAATTCATATGCAAAGTGTGGCCTCAACTGTGTCCTTTTTCTCTGTAGGTGCAGGCGGAGTCCTTTCGGTGGAGACGTTTGTCCTCGGGGGGTTGCTGGTCGTCTTGCTGCTGGTCACAGGAGTGTTTGGGAGGCTGTGGCTTCGCTCCAGACGTTTCTACCCGGCTCGGGAGGCGCAGCTCACCCTGTCCAACATTCACCACATCTCAGAGGTGGCGTCGTGAATCAGAATAAAGAAATGGACATATAAACATGTACAAACACACGTGTACAGGTGTGACTTATGGTAATGATGAAAGCCTTGTTTCTCTTCACATAATACGCTTCTTAAATCGTATGAAATTGACTTAATAAAGGTTTCCTTCAAGCACTGTGCCTGATTTTACTGGATTTACTGTGAGTATTTCCATTTTATGCTACTTAATATTTCCGCTTTACTTTTTTATTTTTAGGCAGCTATAGTTAGTTGTAAAAGTTAGTATGTGAAATCTAATAAACAATATAAGTGAGTTCAAATTAGCTCCACATTGATCAGCTACAGTGTTAAATCACTGCCAAACAACAAGACTTCTGTAATAATTATCCAACAATATAATATTGGGTCCATTTTAAATAGTACTTTCTGATATTAACTGATATGTTAAATACATTTTGCTGCTAATACTTCTGTACTAAGTCAAACTTTTAATGCAGATTTTTTCTTGTAAAGTGAAGTGTGTTATTACAACTTTAATTTTTTATTATCCTGTATTTGTGTCATCGTCAAAAAAATTCCCATTAAAAGAGCAAAAAAATCAGTGTGCTGCCTCTTAATACAATCCAACTCAACCCTACCTTCTTCCCTAACTATAAACAGGCCACTTATAGTTTCATTTGTAATAAAAGCTCAGTAATTATAGATTATAGATGGACTATTTCACATCTAGTGTGTAAGATTTAAGAGTGTCTGAATTATTCCTCTCACCCAAAGTCAGCTGGGATAGGCTCCAAAAAAAAATAGATAAATGGACGTTTTCTTTAGTGTATAATCACCTGTAAATAGGAATCATTGTGTTTCATTTGGTCTGCCACTTCGCTGCTAGGTGGCACTAAATCCGACACACTGGACCTTTAACACCAGGAAAGGCCAGGCATGTGGGGACTGACACAAGGTAAACTACACTGTTTATGGTCATGAAGGAACATGTAACCCAGTGCAACAGTGTGACTCACTGGTGTGTTTTAATAGTTTTGGGTCTGTGGCACAGAGGAATATGTTATATCAGGCTTTAGTTAAATTAGTGGGATCAATTCTTTGCTATTTTTGGACTTTAAATCTAATTGATAAGAAACCGTTTCAATACTTCATCCACCTCTAATTCCTTCTTTATATAGTTGGAAGTTAAATTGCCTGGCAACAGTGTGTGCATTGCATGCAATAAAATCCAAAACTAACAGCAGAGTCATTTCATGGGTGATTACATGTAAAACTGCCCTCAGGGTATTCCCCAGTCTGTCTATTTCAGGGCCCTCTCATAGGTCTGCATCCATAATAGTGATGTGTCGGTAACGGACGAGCTGGTTCAAAGAGCCGGCTCTTTTAAGTCAACGATGGGAGCTGGCTCCCGTCCGGAAGCTGTTTTTGTGCTATGTACATGCAGCGACAATAGCTTTCTTATATTTATTTTAATCGTTTTTTTTTTATTTCTTTGCATTTAAGTTTTGAGTTGAGTTTTTATAGGTGTTTCTATCTGCTTGTGTAGGAGAGTGGTTCTACAAACAAAGCAAACAAGTATTGATTGGGTGGTTTCAGAAAGTTACAAGGGTATGTAAATGCAATGAAAACAATTGGCTACACTGTAACCAGTAAAATTCAGTAAACGCTGCAGTAATTTTAGAGCTTGCCACTTGTTTTGAGATCTGGCTCACAGAGTTCTCGAACACTTTATACATGGAGAAGATCCGATATGAGCTGTCAGGGAAGGCAAACAGGTTTAAACAGATAAGGCAACCCTTTCTTGACTACATCTCAGCACAGAGGGGACCCACATGACACCTCAATGACTTAAAAAAAAAAAACTTTTTCAGTTAAACATTTGCTTATTGTATACTGTAATTATATATTTTGTAACCGTATAAAGAGAAATCTACACAGATCATTTAGTGTCTTTGTTTTTTTTGCATGCTTGTTTTGTTCTCTTTTTCTATTCTTTCTTCCCCCACCCCCCGCTTTTTACATGTAAGGGGTTAGATGAGGCAGATAATGTTTATTTGTTAATGACCTACTTAATATTAATATTATTCAATACGTTTTTTATTTACATTTTTCATAAGGAACATAGGTCAAGTCAACTTCAATGCTGCCATATGTACAGAACATACAGAGAATTGAAATTGTGTTTCCCTCTTATCCCGGTGCAAACAACAATAAACATGACAAACATATAAAATATAAGTAAAGATGTAAAAAATATGAAATAAAAATAGAAATAGAAAAATGTCTTTTAGCTTGTATATATATTTTTATATTTCTATTTTTATTTTATATTTGTTGTTTGCACCGGGATAAGAGGAAAAACACAATTTTCAATTCTCTGTACGTCCTGTACATATGACAGCATTGATAATAAAGTTGACTCGACATGTGTTCCTTATGAAAAATGTAAATAAAAACGTATTGAATAATTTAAGTGACGTGTGTACACGTACGAATCATGAGTCAAAACAGCGCTAAAACTGTCTGAATTATTATTAAAGGTATAAATGGTAAAGTGTTGGGGAAAGAGTCGGTTCTTTTTGGCGAGTCAAACGCTCCGACTCCCTAAAAAGAACCGAACTTCCCATCACTACCGGCCCCATAAACCTAAATATGCCTGAGCCGTTTACGTGATGACGTCGCACGCCGCTCTCTCCCTCCCTCCCCCCTCTCGCCTCTCCGGGATCAACACAAACGCCGCCTGGTCCTCTTCAGACCAACGAAGGACCCGAGCTCGGAGGGGAACCAGCTGCAGCCGGTTCGTGTCAGAAGAAGCTTTCGGGGACCCGGTTCGACACCGCGGGCGTCTCTCTAAGTTCGGGGCTGTTTGCTGGATGTCCACGGAGCTGATATAAGTCCATAAAACGGTGATTAAAAAAACACGCGCGGGAGAGCCCGTTTCTAGAAGCTACCAGCTAACGAAGCCTAGCCGCTAATGCTAACGTGACCATGTTGTTTCTTTTGTTTTTAACTAAAACAAAGTTTTGTCACGTGTCAGCTCATACGCGATCCTTGTGCTGTTATCACGAACTTGTACCGGAACATAACTTTGTGTACTTGTTGACACTTTGAGGCTGCATTTTTTTAGTTTAAAAACTAACTGTGTTTTGTTTGTTTTTAGCAGCTGTGCTTTAAAACAACAACAACAACAACAACAGCTTAAAAATGTTGCCAGCATTCATTATTCTGCTAATCCCTCCACATAAGTAACACCTACCATATAAGCCAGGTGAGGCTTTACCTGAGTAATATGTTCAGGGTTCCCACGGGTGCTTGAATTCCTTGAAAATGCTTGAATTTCAATTCAGTGTTTTCAAGGTTGTGAAAATGCTTGAATTTTTTTGTGAAGTGCTTGAAAATGCTTGAATTTCAATTCAGTGTTTTCAAGGTTGTTAAAATGCTTGAATTTTTTGTGAAGTGCTTGAAAATGCTTGAATTTCAATTCAGTGTTTTCAAGGTTGTTGAAAATGCTTGAATTTCAATTCAGTTTTTTCAAGGTTGTGAAAATGCTTGAATTTCAATTCAGTGTTTTCAAGGTTGTGAAAATGCTTGAATTTTGTGTGATGTCTATTTGTCACTGTTATTGCGCTATGGTAGTTACACAATACACCGCTCACAAGCTGAGAATACAAGCCAATTCACAATTAGTTAAAAATCAAAACAGTCAATCTACCACCATATGAAATAATGCTAATTAGACCCATATTATTATTATGCCATACAGTGGCACCGCTGTGCTTCCCATGACCATCATGGCACACACAACTAGTAGGCTACCTGTTTGAAGGTGCTGGGAAAAATGGAAAAACTGGTGCTTGAAGGTGCTTGAATTTGTTCATGAAAAAGGTGTGGGAACCCTGCATATAAGCCAGGAGAGGCTTTACCTGAGTAATATGTTGAAAGGTGAGGGAGTGAGATTCACCTTGAGATCCTGGATGAATCGGTGTCACCAAGAAACCCAAGAGGGCTGTTGTGAAATGATAGTAAACACACACACACACACACACACACACACACACACACACACAGGACACACGTGAGGCTGAAGGAAATCTCATATGTTGGTCATCTGTTCCAGCTGACCGCACCATGTGCTTTGCTTAAAGACTTGTTGTTGTTGTTGTTGTTGCCATAGAGTGTATTTGGCTTCTTCCGCCTTGTGAAATAAAGTATGCATCTCGCTGACTTTGTTTCAGGGTTGGACACGTCCCCCTCCTCCTCCTCCACCTTTCTCCCCCCCTGCCAGAACCAGTCGGACAAGGAGCAGCACAGTTAAAAACAAACACACAAAAAATGGAGAGCCTACACTCCCATTGCCTTAAGTGCATCAACAGAAGATGCATGGTAAGGCCAGAGGCCGGCGTTTGCTGCGACCTCATCGGCTGTCCGCTCGTCTGCGGGGCGGTTTTCCACTCGTGCAAACTGGAGGAGCACCGGCTGCTGTGTCCCTACGAGCGGCTGCCGTGCCTCAACAGCGGATTCGGCTGCCCGTTCACCATCGCGAGGATCAAGATGGCGAAGCACCTGGAGACGTGTCCGGCGAGCATAGTGTGTTGCACCATGGAGTGGAATCGCTGGCCCGTGAGCTACTCGGATCGCAAGTCCTACGAAAACTTGAGCAAAGACTTTGACGAGGTGGAGCAGTTGGACATGGCCTTGGCCCTGCAGGACCAGAGGATGTTGTTGGAGTCCCTGAAGGTTACGACGATGGTGTCGAAGAACGGAGATAAGGAGGCGGATGAAAGTGACAAAATGGCCACGGCGTCCGGCCTACCAGAGGCTGTGTTTGGCAACGGAAGTATGGAAATGGAAGACGAGCCCTATAACGAGTTGTACAGAGCGTCGGAGACGAGCAGAAGTTTAGCCGTGGCCTTGGATATCCTCTCTAATTCCAAGGACATGGGTGCGATTGTTGGAAATTTAAACGGCGAAAAGACGGACAAGAACGGAGCCCTCCGCAACGGAGATAACGGAGATAGTCACAACGTTTATGTCGCCGACGGTGGGAAGAATGTAGACATGCAAGAGAGTGACTCTGATTCAGAGTGCGAACTCGGAGCTGTAGGTGGAGCGGACTGTGCGGTGGGGACGGATGGGGAAGACGGTATCGGCTGGGCAGACGAAAGCGATTTTGTGGAGTTGTTTTTTGAGGAGAAGGAAGACTCTATCGAGGAGCCGATAAATGATTCCGACCTCGTCTGGCCTGAGATGCCTCAGGACTACATGCCTGTCATAGCCCTGGAACGTCCCATGCCTCAACAGGCGCCTCCAATGCCATTCCTGCTGTCTGATCACGTGAGAAATAACTTCTTACATCACTTACCTACTGAGCTCAGGTACAGGTGTTTGGAGCGTAAACTACAGAATGTAGAAGTGCTCAGAGGAATAAGTATGTTTACATTTAACGGGCGTCGGGCGCTGCTGTCAGACCCGTACTTGTTTCGCGCAAAGATGGAGGACAAGGCAGTCGACACATCCGACCTGGAGGTGGTAGATGACCCCATGGGCCTCCACGGCATCGATCTCATCACTGCAGCTTTGCTCTTCTGCCTCGGGGACTCTCCAGGAGGCAGAGGAATCTCAGACAGCAGGTTTGTCGACGGCTACCACATTGACTTTGGTACTCAGACATTCTCCTTCCCTTCAGCCATTCTCGCAACCAACACCATGGTGGGAGACATCGCCTCCGCCTCAGCCTGCGATCACGCCAGCCCACAGCTTTCCAACCCGAGCCCCTTCCACACCCTCCGACTGGACCTGGTGCTCGAATGCGTGGCTCGATACCAAACAAAGCAGCGCTCCATGTTCACGTTCGTGTGCGGGCAGCTGTTCCGGCGGGACGAGTTCTCCTCTCATTTCAAAAACGTTCACGGCGACATTCACGCCGGGCTCAACGGCTGGATGGAGCAACGCTGCCCCTTGGCCTACTACGGCTGCACCTACTCCCAAAGACGATTCTGCCCGTCTGTACAGGGCTTCAGAATCATCCACGACAGGCACCTGGGCTCGTTTGGGGTTCAGCCCGGTTTGCCCTTAAAAACCGGGGACGGCCTCCCAAGAAACGCCTGCCGCTTCAGCTCTCCGTGCGATCAGTTCAGCAACCTTCCGTCCGAGGTGTTGCAGCACGTAGCAGGCTTCCTGGACAGCTTCAGCTTGTGCCAACTGTCCAGAGTGTCCCGCACCATGAGGGACATTTGTGCCAGTCTGCTTCAGATGCGTGGCATGGTCGTCCTGCTGTGGGAGAAGAAACGACGTGCTGATGGCTCTCCTTCATGGCAGATCACAGACAAGGTTAGTCATTTTCCTAAAAAGCACGTTTGTTGTCGTTTATCGCCGTACAACTGTCTGCTGTCACAGCGCGGGGAGGTAACGGGCTGATTCTCTGTCGTTTGTCACTCAGGTGTGGAGATTCAGCACAGCCTTCGGTACGGTGAACGAGTGGAAGTTTGCCAACATCGCCAGCATGGCCGACCACCTCAAGAAGTGCAAGTTCAACACGATCACTCGGCGGGAAGAGGCGATCCCTCTGCCGTGCATGTGTTTCACCAGAGAGCTCACGAAAGAGGGAAGGTGTTTACGCTCAGTCCTCAAACCAGTAGCCTAAGTGTTTTTTTTTTCTAAGACGAGACCATTAGAACTCAGATACACATGTGTTCTCCTGCGTGTTTACAGACGTTTGTCTCTTCCAGCCTCGGAAAGATAGAAAACCCCTGGTTGAACGTTATAAACTGGTTCACGGTGGAAAAAAACAAAACGAATCCTCACTCCCATAAATAAGACAAAGCCAGTAGTGGGCCGATTTCTACTTGAGTGGACGTACTGTGAAGCCGTGTATCTTCCCCTCTGATGGACTGAAGTTGTACCCGTATCTACTCTGACATTGTGTAAATAATCAGATGTTTTGATGTAGAATTTTTTTATTATTTTTCTATCAAAAAGTCAGTACTGTGCTCCAGCGGAGGTGAGAGTCAGAGCCTTAACTTATGCTATTTTCTAGTCATGAGGTCGTCCTGAAACATCTCAGTGAGATTTCTCAGTTTACTGGCATCGTGCACGGTTTTTATATCTCCTCCTGATGCCTACAGTGACCACGTGTGTGCCGCTCAGAGCTCCTTTTTTTAGATTTCATGGCTTTTAATTCTACATTTTTAAGACTGACCAAACATCTGTGGTAGCTGTGCACAAAGTTGTGCCATTTTACAGGTTTTCACTGTGGGTGTTTGATTTTTGTTCACCAGCGTACGGCACGTCACCGTCATACGATAGTGTGCCTCGTAACAAAGGTGGTCCATCTCCCTCCTTGCTTCTGTCACCTCTGACTTAACAGGCTGGCTTTGTTAGTCAGGTGAGAGATGAAGTAACTCTATTCTTCAGCCAAATCGTCCGTGGTCGGCTTGTGGTTCGTCTGTTCTACCAGCTATCTTTTTTTTTTTTTTTTTAACGAGTAACCAGCAATTATTTGTAGGTTGTTTTTATACAGAAATCTAAATGTAGCAGGAAAAACGATGAATGTACTCAGTGATTACAAGAATCCACCCGTGACTGTGGTCGGCGTGTGGTTTCCTCCCTTCAGTGTCAGACCTCATGAAAGCCTGCAGGCCAGGTGTTTTTTAGAAATCTAACGGGCACACACACTCACCTCCATGAACGAGTATCGCTAACTAATTATTTATCATGGTCGTGTGTTATCGGCACTACATGTCCACTGTCTTCAGATGCTGCTGGCTTCTCAGGGTTGTAGAATGAGGCTTTGTCTCACTGATTTCGCCGCAGATTATCGGTGTTAGCGTATTCGTTATCCAATGTGTGCGGATGTGGAAACTGTTTGTTTTTTTGGGGGGGTGTATAATGCAGAAAAAAAAGCTTGTGGTAATATATCTGTGTCACTGCAAAGTTTATCCAGGAGAGTTAGAGTAAGTAGCTTTCTGAGTATTGGTGCAGAGTTACAGTGGTGCAGAATCCACAGTCAAAAATATTCAGTTTATTGGCTGCCACGTTGGTAATCTGTGAGTTTTTCCTCTCTGAAATCAGCATCATAACAGCCTTTTTAAAAATCCCACATCAGTTGGACTCAATAGATAGATGTGTGTAGCAAAAAAACGACACGACGACGTGTCAACTACTTGATTATCAGTGGAGTCTAAGAAGTGACCGGCGTACCGCTCAGTATTATAATGACGTAACAGCGTGTGTTGCAGTGCCGGACTAACGGATGAGATGTTTTGGAGTTTGTCATCCATCAGCATCGTGTTCAGGCTGTCACCTATCAAACTTATTAACCGTTTAAGGATTAAGACACGAGGCCTAACGACACGAGAAACCTTTGCTCCCTCGCGTGAGGAAATGGACTGAAATGTTGCACAACGTAGAATGCAAAGTCAAAAAAAAGTGACCGATGAGAAGAAATGGATATTCCTTTTGAGAAAGAAAAAATGTGTGTTTTTGTTTTTATATTTTTGAAGTGTGATGCAAAAGCCCAAGTGATGTCAGAACTAAGCTGTGTTTTTACTCTAATAAGTCCCAATGTTTGGTTTATTTCTTATCAATTTTGTTTTGTACTGGTACTTTTATTTTGAAAGGAAAAATAATCTGCCTCTGTAATGTCTGGATTTTGAATTACTGATTTGCACATGAAGGCATGTACTGTAAAATCATGATGTTGAGGAGGTGTTTGGTTTTTTGTTTTTTGTTTTTGCATGTGAGTTTGAAAAATGATCAGTCAGTCCAATTCATTTATAGTTTGTTTCTCAGGCACAGTGCGTCATTAGAAAACATCTTCATATTAACTGTTACATTTTCTAAAGCCAGATCTGTTCACATGCTCTCAATCTTTAGGTTTTGACAGACGGACTGACCTAAACATTAAAACACATAATTAAGACAAATATATTGTCTGTACCACATCTGTTGTGTTATTTTTGTTGTTGTTGTTTTTGTATTGCGGTCTTTAAAGGCACCTGGAGTGTGTCAACACTTTTCAGCATTTTAAGTTTTTGGTTTCACTCCTGCTGAAGTGTATTTTTCACCACGAAATGCCAGCTTCATTTGTTTGACTTTGAAGCATTTTAATAAAGAGGTTCTTGGTTTTTAAGTGTTGATTTGTTTATTGATTTATTTATTGTCCTTTTTGTGCCCAGATGTTCCTGACAAACATAAATCACCTTCTTCACAGCCCTTTCCAGTTCAAGAAAAACATGTTTTACATGTAGTTTTCTGCACATGCACAGCCTGAATTCAGGTCAGGTACAGGAGAATATATATATTTTATGCATCGAAACAATAAATCTAATTTCTTAGAATTGGGTAATGGTGGAGCTCAGATGATCAGTCCACAGGTTGGCACTTCACTAATCAAAAGCTCGGCGTCTCTGTCCTAAAAGTACCTCTGCCTCTTCAGTACAATGTGTCTGTTGTTTCTTTGTCTTGTAAGTCTAAAGTATTAAAACGTCATTTACGTGCAAGTGGAAGCATCCATCCGGTCCGTCAGGGTCACGGTGGGACTGGAGCTGATCCCAGCAGAGTACGCCCCCTGGACAAGTCACCACAGACAACCATTCACACTCACATTCAGAGTCACTGATTAACCTGTTAAGTGCAGGTGTTTGGACTGTGGGGAGGAAGTTGGAGTCCCCGGGGAGAGAACCCACGCAGACACGGGAAGAACATGCAAACCACAGAAAAAGGAAGTCGGAGGTGTAATGAATATAAACTGATTACATCCTGGTGCTGTCATTGCGAAATAATCAAATAGGAATGTTCAACAATAAATTGCAAAACTTTTTAAATGTTTTAAAGCATTTTCTTTTTCAGGCCAATAAAGTTGAAGTAATCCAGTGTCTGGCTTAATCCTAACCCCACATGTTCACATGTTTATCCGCTAGATGGCGCCAGATCCACACAGATCCCAGAACAGCTGCGATGAATCAGCATGTGACTCTTTTATCACACTAAAGATAAACACATTTTAAACATATAATCACAGTGACACATTTATTAATTACTATTAATTATAATTTAAACTGGATTTACAGGCGACACTTCCTCCTGTTCTGACCAACGATAAGCACGTTTAGCGTCTGTAGAGTATTTATTTGCACTTGGATCAGATTGCGCGTTCAAATATTGGTTTAACTCGCAGATATGGAGTGAAGAAGAAGTGTGCTGCCTATATTTACCCCTTATAAAAAAAAATCCCCGTTACAAAGGGAAACAACATGTCATGACTTACAGTGAGTCAGCTGGGTGAGGGTGCTTCCCCCTCACACGGTTTCTGAACCCATCATGAGCAGATAACAGGCGCACATGACAACGCAGTTTTTCCATTAACAGCAAGATCACAGCCGCTTTTATTCTCGGGTTAAAATTTCCGCTTTATACCAGGAGTGGGGTTCGAACCCACGAGGACATACGTCCATTGGATCTTAAGTCCAACGCCTTAACCACTCGGCCATCCTGGTTGCGCGGCTGTTACGCAACAGTAAGCGCATCGGTCAACAACATCTGGTCAACAGGTGAGTCTACCTGAGTCATGATGATGAGGCCCAGTCACTGCCAGTAAATGCCCGCCCCAGACCACAGAGAGCTGCTGGGGAAGTGTAATCATCTCTGAAATGCATTTCAACACAGCAGAGTTCTTCTGCAAAACACCCACTGCTGTTTCTCATGCAGCTTCACTATGAAGAGTAACGACGGTCTAAGCCACAGCTTCAGTTAAGAAGGTGATAACTGGGAATCCCCCCCCTCAGTGCGTGATGGACTGCCACAATGTTAATTTCACTATCAGTACAACGAGTACAAGGAGATAGGCCTGCTGTGCAAACACAAACCTAGGCTGATATGATTAGTTTCCCATTCACTGTTGTTGTCACGCCGCCTGAGTGAACACCCGTGTACACATTGACTCAGGAGCAACCTGAGGAAACCTGCTCCCACGATGCAAAGCTCATCAATCGGTGAAGCTGGACGAGAACATTTGAAGATGACGCACTCATGTCTTTAAAAACTTGCAGGAAGTTTAAAGTATCTTGAGAAACATTGAGCCCTGGCCTGTAGCTTCTGATAATTATAGATGTGGGTTTGGCCGGGTTACACAATCCAAACACAAATCTATCTCGCCTCCCCGGCAAACCACAATATGACTGTGTTGTGTTCAGTGTGTTTGTAAAGACTTGTTAAGCAATGGCTGTGACATGAGATAGAGTGAAAACCAGTCTACGTCGATTTAAAAAGTCACTCTAAGGCATTTATTTACATCAATTAAATATCTCATATAACATTACAACGTTTTTTGAAGGACAAAGCTGAGAGTTCTCCATTGAATTATACGCTCAGATGTCTTCACAGTGATCATGCAAAGCAGTTCTCTGTAGCAATCAGGAAATGTAGCAACCATATCTCACTGTATACATTTGCATGTGGACGTGTGGTCTGAACCGAAGACAAAGTCTCTCAGACCAGCTCAGTGGACAGAACTATACAAGAGTAAATAAATACACAAGCTAAAGCAAGACATTGGAGGCATTTTTTGCAAAGCAAGCCGATCAATGTTCTCGAGACGCTGAGGAAAAATAGAACATTCATGCTGTCTCATTTGCAACAAGGGAAGCAACAACAAAACAGTTTCTTGCATGGGTTGTTTTTCTTGTATACCACGGCCTTCTTGATCTGGACCCTGGCCTTCACAACGTAGTCCTGAGTTCCAGTTACATTGGCCTCTATGTTGTCCAGCATGTGGCCCTGTTCCTCCACCAGCTGGGCCATCTGGAGGAAAAGCTCCTGAATGTCCCTGATGCGGCTCTCCAGCTCCAGCAGCTCCTTGTGCCGGTTCTCGATCTCATTGAGGGCAGATCTGGCAGTCCTCCCCTCCAGGAGGAGATTATCCGAGAAGACGTTCCACTTGCCCGTCTCGATCATCTCGTCGATCTGCTCCCTACTCACCTCCTTGCCCATGATCTCGGCTTGCCTCTGGATGCGGGTCTTGCAGTTCTCCCTCTGGACCATCTCAGCCTCGTTGTACTCAGACATGGCATCTCGGAAAGCGGCGGTTAGAGACACATACTGTGAGCGCACCATGCGAGCCACAGCTGAAGTTGGCCCGTTGTCCTCTTCCAGCTCTTTGCTCAGCTTCCCCAGCCGCTCCAACCGAGCGTAAATGGCCTCCCCTCTGGCCTTGATGTCCCGTCCGAGTGCGTTGGAGTCCCGTTTGATGCTGCTGAACCTCCGGACAGACGTGAGGAACCTGGTGTTCTGCTTCCCTAGACGCTTCACGTCCAGTCTGAGCAGCAGTATCTCCTTCCTCATCGCCTGCACGTCCTTGTAGACCATGTCCATCACATCCTCGCCCTCAAACATGATGGCTTGTTGCTCCAGAAGCTCGCCATCGTCACCTGTGGGATGGTCATTGCTCTCCTCGGGCCCGTGCTCCTCTTCTGCAGGTTTGGAGTTCTGCAGCTCAATAAGTCGGTCCCTCATGTCACCTGCAAGAGGAGTCAGGAGCCTTTACTCACCTACTTAAAGGAATAGTTTAACATTTTGGGGGAATTCACTTTTCAAAAGTCCCTTCAACATGAGACCAGCGACAAAATCAACCCACCAACACATCTAGAGCTCAACATTTAACACATTTTAAATTATTCATAAATGTAAAACCAACAAGTTGTCGCTTTGCAGGTTGTCATGTGACACCCGACTAAGAAATAGTACTGCACATAACCCCAACAAATTGATGAGTTGAGCCCAAAAAAATGTTGTTTGAGTTGGGAAACGCTGGACTAAACTAAACTGGCTCAACTCCACCTCAACCAGCTACAACAGTAAAAAGCTGCTTGATGTCTCAGTATTAACCTGATAAAGTGAAATATAACATCATTATATATAGTAACGCTGCATTTCTCTGCAGACCGAATACTTTTACTTTTCATACTTTGAGTACATCTTGCTGGGTTTGTACTTGTACTTACAATTTAAACCCAGGACTCTTACTTGTAATGGAGTTTTTTTTTACACTGTTGCACTGAATACTTCTTTCACCACCACCTACTTCATTGGAAAAATCCAGCCCACACTCCCTTAATTTTTTTGATTGTTTCATGGTGCGAAAAACAATTTACAGCAAGAGATGAATGTGACATATTTGGGGGAAACGATCAGACACTAATGGATAGATACTGTAAAGATGAGTATGTGTTTAAAGTCCTCAAAAGGAAACAGCTCGGCTGTGTCGTTTCCATCGCAGATAGCGGCAACTTGAGACTCACTTATTTCCTCTCAAGAGAGTGTGATGTCGGTCAAGTTTAAATATGTTTTACATAAGAGAAATAAAACACAATAACAGACTGAAGCATCTTTGGTATTAACAAGTGAAAATCATGAGGAATAAGAAAAAACAATCAGAGAAATCAGTTTATGACAATCAGATTATTTTAATCCACATATCTGATACGCATATTAAAATACAGATTATAAATACCTTCGTGTGTTTTCCTGCGGCCGTCCTACTCGTTTCAACTCGCTGTGGCAGAAGATGAGAGCACGGAAAGACTCATTTCCTCTTTTTTTCTCTGCGTTATATCAACAATTTCGACACATGCAGAAGTCTGAGTGTTTGTAAGGAGTAGTCACAAACACTTCTCGGTCCGCTGGCACACTGACACAGCTCACAGCAGGTACTAATGCGGAAGATCACGCCTTCTTCTCCCCCCCGCCTCAATATTTCACACAGTTCACCGCTTCTCTGGTCTGAGTGCAGGAAGGAAGCAAGGCCACCCATCACACTCATCATGTAATGCTGCTTTATGAAATATCAGTGCGCGCCGATGGTGACTTTTACGCACGACGCGCGTTCAGATTTGAAAGAGAAAATGAGACACAGTTATAAAAACTTTTTACCTCCACATTACTATGCAAACAACAAACATCAGACTTTATTATCATAAAAAAAAATAACAATTCCAAGTTTAATCATTTACCTTATAAACAGCAGTCTCACCACAAAGTGCATTTAGTAGCTGTTCTGCATCTTTTGACAGTATTTAAGGAAGTATTCAGATCATTTACTTCGGTAAAAGTAGCAAAACCAGACTGTGAAAATACTTAATTACAAATAAAAGTGAAGTATAAGTAAGTAGGAAGTATTATGTAAGTATAAACAGGCAAAACAAAGTACAAGACAAGTAGAAATCGAGCTGATTTGGATTATTTTATATACTTATGGGTGGTTTAATGTGTCACGATGCATCATCATATCATATACCACAAAGTAATCTGTAACTTAAGCCTTGTTTAAGTGTACTGGAGTGTGTGTGAGTTCAGTATATGAGTGAAGTTACATCCCAGCAGTGCCTTTAGGTTGCATGACATCAAACTGTAAATGATTACATGATTACATTTTTTCTGTTAGCACTTGGAAGACTTCTCATCCCAGTTTAAAGATTCAAACTTCATTCTTTCCTCTGGAAATGAGCAGCAGTTGATGAAATCTCTGGTATGTGATCAGAAGCTGCAGAACATGTAGCTTCATGTTTCAGATCCTCTTACTAAACTATTGAGCTGTTTGCAGATGTGGATGTTTGCTGGTGTATATTCTTGATAAATCCTGTGGAAGTTGATTCTGTTGTTAGTATGTCTTCAACTTTACCTCATCGTTATAAATGTCCAAACATTTGAATGAAACCTAATTCAGTCCCATGATCCAATGATTGTAAGTTGAACAGTGATTCTTGTGTTGAGACGGTTTTGTCAATATCAAAGCAGTTTTCTGATGGTTTAAAATGTCTTAAAGGATTGTTCATTCATATTTTTGGTAGTGCAGATGGTGGAGCGTGGTGTGCACGTGGACCGCAGGCCTTCATCACATCTAGTTTTTATACCACGGAATGCAGCAACAGAACATACTCTTGATGGGGTTCTTGTTATCAGATTTAATTGCTGCACTTAGGTTGACCAATGACTCCTGAGTGATCACCTCAGTACTTTGAACATTTTTCTGGATGTTATCAATGAACGCCCCCTGCTCCTCTGTGAGCACAGCCACATCCAGAAACACCTCCTGGATCCCCTGGATCCTCGTCTCCAGCTCCATCAGCTCCATGTGTCGGCTCTCGATCTGCAGGAAAGCCGAACGGACCGATTTGCCCTCCAGCTGGGCGTTGAACACAGTCAGCTCCCCGCTCTCCATCATCTCCTCCAGCTCCTCCTTGCTGACCTCCCTGCCCACCACCTCCATCTGCCTCTGGATCTGCCGTTTGCAAGCCTCCCTGTGGCTCATCTCTGTGTCGTTGTAGCTGAACATCACCTCCCGCAGAGCACTGCCGAGGCACTGGTACTGCGTTCTAGCAATGCGTGCTGTGGGATCAGAGCTTCCACGCTCTGACTCAAGCTCCCCTCTCAGAGCATTCAACATGTGCAGCCTCTGCAGGACAGCTTCTCCCCTGCGCTTAATATCCGCCCCAATTACACTGGAGTCCCTCTTTGTCGCAATGGGGTATGAGGTCTTGTTTAAGGTCTGGAAGTTCACATCTTTCAGGTCCTTGACGTCGTTCTGGATCTGCTGGATCTCCAGACGTATCTCTTGGGCCTCTTGTAGAACTCCATCCAGGTCAGGATTCGATGCTGTCGCTGCCTCTAGGTCATGTAGCTCCACTGTGCTGAATCCCTCAGAGTCCGTCTCCACCTGATGGAGGTGCTTCAGCCTGTCTCTCATGTCTGAAAGGGAAAAAATAAGAATAGAGCGGCGATTCACAGGCTGGAAGTTGGGGGGTTATAAGTTTAGTTTGAGGGGGTCACACTGCATTAACTGATCCATTTAGGGGCAGAGAAAACAGCCTGTAAACACAATGCAGGCCACACGGGATAATCATCTTTTAAAGAGGTCAACCAGCGACTTAGTATTGTACTTTCATACAGTCAAGGTACAAAAATCTGAAGCAGCAGAGGCTGAGATATCCTGACTTTGAGTCTTTAGTCTCCAAAACACTGGGTGGCTTCCATAATGCACCTCACCCTTTGGAAAACATTAGTGGAAGGCCCCTTTAACATGACATGGAGTCTGAGGAATGTAAGTCCAATATTTACTCTGTTTTAGCTCCTTTTTTTTCTTCCTGTTATTTGATTCTTTAGCTGTTAAGTGCTCCACTATGTTCCCCAGCTAATCACTACCTTCAGCTGTTTGTAGTGTAGAGTGAGTTTTTAGAGCCTAGTTTTTAGTGCTATAAAACACAACAATGAGCTGAAAGACACTAAAACACTTGAGGTAGACCATGTTTCATTTTCAGGGGTCAACGCTCAAAAGAAGTTGGGAAACGCTGAGACAGATAAAAGTGGAGGAAGGCATGTGACACACCCCTCTTAAGAAACTGATCTTGTGTAAAATTAGTGAATTTTTACACACTTTATTATTATTACATGCATGCAGACTGCATAGCTAAAGTGTCTGAACATAGAAATTGAGTTGGTGGGTGAGTGAGAGAGAAGGTGAAGACAGACGGTGGTTGTACTTTATGTAATATTTCCTGAACACGACTGAAGACGTCCAACACAGGAGGGCTCAGTCAAGCACAAAACAATCTAAGACTTTAAGTAATTGATATGTGCAGGAGGAAGGGAAATTTTCTACCTCTTCAGTGTTATGTAATCTCATCTGCCAGGACATTAAACTCCCCTTCTGGACTTACCTAACAAGTTTTAAAGCTGAAAATTACGGTATAAAAGTGTTTCAGCATGCATGTAATCCGGTTTAAGTAAATGGGAATACGTATAATCTAGGTTTTCTAAGTGGAATTCAATAGAAACAATAGAGGACATTGAATGGATAACCCTGAAAAGCTTTATATCTTACAGTAGATTAATTCTGGTGCCTTGATTCCAGCTGTTTTTAGCTGTAATCCTACTTATTAAATCCTAAAATAAGCCCAATAAATATGGAATAACAGAATAAATATTTCTCACTTGTATGGCAGTCAGTCATCAGCAGAAGGTTTGCAGTCTCTTCTCCTTCTGAAGCTGATCATAGGAATGGTAGCTCAGTCCAGCAGGCAGCGTGGTGACTGTATGATTTTTTTAAGACATGTTAACAATCATCACTTGTTGTTGTTGCACCTGTTTACAGGAAACAAAACTTTCTACATTCCTGTTGTGTCACATGAAGGCACGGCGTGACGCACGGTAAGATGAAGCATCCCAAGGATTTTTATTCAAGATGTCCACTGATCCGTGTCCATACATGTCACATTTTTTTAAATTTTTGATAGACTTGTTGTTGTTTTTCATGATGAGGGGCTGTTAAAAGAGACTTATGTTCAACTATGACCTCAAAAAAGAAACTATGTGAGATAATATCAAGGACTGAAGGCACCATACACTGATAGTGGACACCAAAAGCATGTCAAAAGAAATAAAGAGGAAGTATTTCAGATATGTTATCTTCCACAGGGGTGGGACTAAAATGTTCATATGTGATAACAAATCACAAACTTCTTGTGTCTCATTGCATGCAGTGAAGCTACAGACCGACGTCAGGTGACTATCAGTCATGCTGCCAGAAATAAGAAGCTGAAGTATATTTAAACCAGGAAAATGGACGGCTCAGTCGATGCGTAGGAAGCTGCTGTGTAATCCTCATACTCATTTCGACAGCCAGCTGTGGTTTGTGCGTGATAGGTAATTTCCACTGGCCTCCATGAGTTTGAGTCACGCTGGCTATCTTTTTTTCTTTTGGATAAATTGGTATGTGACTAAGCTATAGATGCAAACTCCTACAGTTTGTAACTGACACTTGATTCTACAGAAAAAGAGAGACCAACATGAGTGAGGCGGAAATATCACCCCCAAAACCACAATACAAGCAGCAATCAAGTGCTCAGTGTGGTCTCTGTGTTTTCTTTATTCCACATGCATGTTCACACAGTTTACCTGGGTACCTTACCTTTATAACAATAAACAAAGAAACTAACTCAAAGTTAAAGAATTGAACTATACAGTCATTTAAAATCAAAACATTCATGTGAACACTCAGCTGATTAAAACTTCTACCACCAGATGGCAACCAGGAGTCGCACAGGCTTCTCAAAATGTGGGGAGAGATGGGCATTGTATATGGACGTGTATCCATGTTGAGGAGTACTGGGGGAAAACTGTTAGCCAACTTAATTTGATTTTTAACATCCAGCTTGATGCTGACCCTCAGGTCCTGCTTCTCGGCTTCATATCAAAGGGTCTCATCAAAGAAGGCTGCTCAGTGCTCGGAAAAATATATTGCTTAGATGGATTGATAATGCTCCACCTACAATTAGGAGCTGGCACAAAGTGATATTTGACTTACTGCCAATGGAATCCCTAACATACAGATTCAAATGTAAGATGGATGATTTTTGTAGGATGTGGACCCCTTTCTTTAAATATGCAGGTAAAAGACCCCAAGACAACCATTGTATTAAAAGGGACGATAGATGGCAATGAAGGAAACTGGCTAACTGATGTTTTTGGGTCATAAGGTCGGACATTAATTTACTTTTATTTGTTTTTTTATTAATTTAACTGGCCATGCTGTTTTGTTGTTTGTTATCTGTGTTCATGTCAGAAAACGTAATAAAAGAATAATAATTGGGGAGAGAGTTTGGGACTGGATGTTGCAGGGCAGAGCAAGGAGGGAAATTATATTTAAAGCAACATTGTGTAACTTTTATACCTTAGAATCATGTTGATGCTACACTGACATACATAGTCTGTCATTTACACTCCCATAGGTCCCCATACGTTTGTAACTTTGGGCACTTCATGGCACTAGGTCACACACCACCAACTATTTTTACTGATTTGAGTGATTTTGGTGAATCTGGATCATATTTCATGGAGAACATGTTCCCTTTCCCTCTGACGTCTTCTAGCTGCTCTGCTGTAACTCTGTGATTTACAGAGTTTCATGATGGACAGTGAAGTAAGCTGCTGCCAACCGTAGCTGCTGTTAGCTAATGAGTCTGAAGCTTGGCAAGCGAGCGGTGTAATTAGGCTCAGCAGCCTCTATGGACATGAAATAAAAGGCTGAAAGACAGATTGGACCAGTAAGTCATATCAGCTGGCTGCTAAGTCGTCAGTTGTTGCACTTGCTTGATGTTTGGCCGTCAGCAAAGTTGTTGACTTGCTAGTTTGTGGTCATAAGTAATATAATTATAATAAATCCACGTGCACAACTGTTCATATTTTCTACAGTGGGATTACACTCAAAAATACAGATTTCTATGCAATGTTGCTTTAAGGGCTACGTCAGCGTTACTCCATTAGGAAGTAGGATACTACTAAAAAAAGATATAAAGCCTTTTTGTGGCTCCAGCGGGAGCTGCATGAAGTCTGATAAATTGCCTCATGTGATATGACTTGAGTCTGCCTCAGTTAAAAAGAAGTGATGTACCAGGCCTCGGTGGAGCTCATTTCACACTCAGAGTGGAAATATTAAAACAGATTGATTAGTGGGTGAAGTGGTCTATATGTTTTATGTTTCTGTGACCATCTTCAAGAGCACCCTAAGGTTAACCTGGATCTACTTCATGTCACTGAGCACTTGGCTGATTCAATCTATTCTGTCAAAGCTCAGTACTTACAGTAGGAGGAGTGTTTGTTTTGCCCATCAGGTGTCAGTGATACAACAGAAATATCTGTAACATGCAGTTCATGAACTTTTCTGCAGTAGATCATTATCCCAACAACATTATCCAATGCATTAGTTCACCTTAACAAAGCATGAGTAACCGGTTAGTTCAGGAGGAAATGGATTACCACCTAAGCACATATTTACTGTTGTTAAGATCATAAATCAAATTAATAGCATGCAGAACATCAAGAAAAAAGTGTAATCAGAAACAACCTGTCATTCACTTTAAATCATTTTAAATATTAAAATTGCATACTTTCTGTTTTTCCATTAAAGAACTTGGTTTCTAAAACCAACACCAAAAAGACCAAACATGAGCAAACACAACCTAAAAACATGACCGATCAACCCCAAAAATTAAACACACCCAAAAACATGACAGAATAATCCCAAAACATGAACAAACACAATCAAAAACAAGAGCAAACAACCAAAGACATTATTAAAAAACCCTACAAAAACATGACCAAACCACCAAAGACTGACCAAACCCAACCTCAAAATAGAACCAAACAATACCCCAAAATGTGACCAAACAACTGCAAATACATGACCAAACATGAGCAAACACAACCTAAAAACATGACCAGAGAACCCCAAAATCAAACACACCCAAAAACATGAGAGAATAATCCCAAAACATGACCAATTAACCAAAGACTGACCAAATCCAACCTAGAAATATGACCAAACATGACCCCAAAACACGACCAATCACCACCCTAAAACATAACAGAATACCATCCAACAAACATTCCAAGTTGAGAGTTCTAGTTCAAATCTAGTTATCTTTTGAGTCAGCTGGCTCTGATTTGAGCAGCATGTTTTTTTTTTTAATCAATAAACTGTGTTGCATGAGTTCCATGCAGAAGAACTATAGAAGTTTCTGTTCACCAGTCAGCAACTCTGCATGTGATCAGGTGAAACTGAACTCGGCCTTGTTTACGCTCCGCACTGCTTATCAGAGGCTCAAAAACTCCCAGACTGAGGTACAGAAACACTGGCAAGCAATTCATTGTGAATGTGCCAAGAATGTTTTCATAATTAAGGACGGTAAACCTGCTAAACCTGAACACAAAGGTCTATTTAGTGCATGCTGAAACTTTAAAGTAACACATTTGACATCCTTTTTTGTAAATATAGCGTTACCTGTTTATTCTTTAGTATGTGTCTGTGGCTAATAAAATCATATTACGTGATCTGGATCGCACTAAAGTGGGTCAGAAGCATGACTCTGTTCCCTGTCTTTAAACATGACTCTAACATTGTTGGAGAAATCAAAAAATGAACTTGCCTTTTAAGCATAAAAAGGAAATCAAGTTATCTGTCTTTAATTAAATATATGTCATGTCTGATTTTAAGATGATTAACCTTGTAACATAGCAGGTTTAATCCAATTTATCATGCTGTCTTAGATCTTTTTTTTTGCTGAAACACATAACAATGCCAGTATTATATGATGTAAAGCCTGCAAAAGACTGCAAGAACATACAGAAGAGAACCAAAAACAATGATATCAAAAACTCTGCTGACCTTCATGTTTTCTATTCCAACTTTAGGTGCAGAGTACAATATTTCAGCTAAGCATAAAAAAGCACTAACTCATCAGATTTGTGCACTGTGCACAGTATATTTGATACCCTGAAACTACCAGGTACACGAGATAGGACATGCACACACATGCAGAGCCCCCCAGCGTTTCATTACATTACATTGCATCAGGCCTCAGGAGTTAGGTTACTGTAATCCGTGTAGAAAACATCAGCTGTTTCCAGTTACCCAAAGTTGTGACTCGAATTTATTCAACTTATTGGCTTCAGACTGAGGTTCACATAACAGCACCAGTGTCTTCAAAACATCTGACCAAATTAACATGAATGTCTGTCATGAGTTTGGAGATATTTCCCGTCTCTAAGATTTCCCAAGGTCCGACTTTGCTCAACTTAAATGACACATCAGTCTTGTTTAAGGTAAATAAGGAAGCCACTGTATGTATAGTGACTCCTGGTATACTGGTATACCAATGACAAAGACAAAGAGATGGTGAAATCTGAATAAATTTATTAGCTAGCTTTCTATCTGCTGACAGCTCATTTCACTTAAAATGAGTTTGTAACCACAGCTCAATGATCTTTAGCCTGAGGCAAAGGTTTTTACTTTACTGCTTTTGCCCTGAGGCTGTCGGACAACAGCAAGAAACACATCAGTTGTGTCTAAATCCTCTATAGTGTTTATCTCAGAAAAAGCTGATTAAACATTAAATGGAGCTGACTACATGAGAAAATATGTTGGCATGTGTGTGGGGGGGTACTCTCCGACATATAAACACATACAGAAGGCTGAGAGATTAAAAGAAAGGCCTACATATATAGGGTGCCGTTTGTAAAGCGGCATTTAGAAACATTTAGATTTAGATTTAACATTTAGATTTAGATTTAAATTTAACATTTAGATTTAACATTTATATTTATATTTAACATTTAGATTTAACATTTAGGTGTAAGATTTAAGATTTGCATTTAAATATTTAAAATATCTCTAAGTTGACAAATGTTGTGAATGTGCAAAAAAAGTGACTCTCAAAAACTGACACCAGTTTTTTAAACATTGTTTGAAGCTAAATGTGACAAAAAGTTGCTGTTATTTTCAGCGTGAGCTGCTTTACAAACGGCACCCCATATACATAAATGAGAGGAAAACATCACAATGGTGAATTTAAAAGTGATATAAACCTTGTGCTTTGGCCTTTACAGTCACCACATCCAAATCAACCTGGAAACCTATGGAATCATCCAAAGATAAATATTAGGGATTTCTTGCAGGAGCATTGGCGTTCATCCCCCTTCTAGATTTGATACCACTTTCATATCGGTTGAGTCTGGCTACCACCAGTTAGCTTGGCTTAGTCTGGCTCTGTCCAAAGGTTACAAAATCTCAGCTCACCGGTTCATAAATTAATACTATTTCTTGACCAGGAGCCTTGAATGTTTTCTGAGATTACCGGGTAACTAGCAGAAACATCAGGAAGTCACTGCACCCGGCAAAGAAATAGTCCCCAACAAAATCCCCCTTAAAACTGGAACCTGCTGTCAGGGTCTGTCATGTCTCACTTTTCTGTTTTATTTTGATAGTCTTGTCTCATAGAGCAGCATTCCAACGTTTCATGCAAGACAGTTTCCCTGTGTCTGATCATTTCGTTCCTGGTGAGTCTCAGTCTCCTGATTTTGTACCTTCACTTGTCTGATTGCCTTTCTGGATTTTGACCCTTGGACCGAATTAAAAGACCTTGAGAACTGATTATCGTCTGCCTGCCTGGATTTGTGTCCGCCAGTCACTGTTCTTGATACCTGCCAGTTTTTGTACAGATTAAACAAATTAGACATAATGTGTTCATTGGTGAGCTTTAGTGGATTTTGTGACCTTTAGACAGAACCAGGATATCCGTTCTCATGCTACTGTACATGAATACAATCAATCTCTAATCAGTCGAAGTGTTGGCAAGAAAGAAAATAAGAGTATTTCTTGAAACTGTCTCCTATCTCTATCTTCAAACAACTCAGATAAAACTAAACAAGTGCATAAAATAAGCCTTAAATTTCCATTTTTTTTATTTGGCAAATCCAAATATCAGGTCATCTCAACAACCACAACACTGTGTTCCTCAAAAGATATTCAACAAAACACTTGATGAGAAAATAAACGATTAATGGAGGAATTAACTATTTATATCTCTGTCATCTAGTCTCAAGTCAGCCAAATGTTATTTAAAGTTTAAGCCATGTCCACTTGGTTGTGCAGTTTTATGTACTCTCTCCTGCCCACATGGCTCAGTTTAATCTCTAAACTTCATTAAGTCTGTTTTGCGCCAGAGTTTCATTTAACCAGTCAGTTGATTTCCATTTTCCCAAAAAAAAAAAAAAGTCTTGACTTTGAAATCTTTTGATAATCTTTACCTGCTGTTATGATACAATATTACTGCAATTACACCAATCAGGACCTATACTTTGTATACTGTACATCCAATAAGATTACACATGAAAAGGATACATACAGCATCCTGATGCCTCCTGATACCTCTCATGCATCAAGCTTGTCGTTTGATCAAATCAAATTAACTACAATTTCCAAAAAGAAACAACTTGTGTGTCCTAAAGTAAAAATGGTACCTTCGTCTTCACAATAATTCAGTCCACAGATTATTAAATTATGGCACTGTTTTTGAGTTGAAGACAGACAAGAAATTGGTTGGAGAGAGGGGATATGACATGTAGCTAAGGGTTAGAATAAAACCTTATAGGTTGTAAATAAGTTTATTGATGGTTGATAAGTTGTTTATAATTCTTTATGAATCATTTATTTTGGGTTGGCAGGTTGTGAAACATCTTACCGGAGGTGTTTATGATTTTATTTGGTAATGATTCAGCAATAAAAGTTGATAATCCATCTATAGATGTTCATGGACTCTTAATACGTCAACAGGTCTACATTAATTATTGGTTTTACCTAATTAAGTCTACAGTGTTATTAGTAATTGATGTATTAACCATTAAGGTGATCATTTCAACTTGTTATTCCTTTATAATGGGCATCTTATCAGACAGTGGCACTGAACTTTGATATAAAAAACATGATCCATGTTCAGTTCTTAATTATATTTTGCACTATTACAGTATCTGATCACATCCAGGTGATATGCCGTTTCAAAAACAACCTCTGAAAATCACATTCTCCTGTACATAGATACAGTACATGATATACATTAGGGCTACAGCACAGTCCAGACAACAAGTAGACAACTTGTTCACAGTGGGGACAGCTGAAGTCCTTCAGCGCTTACATAACACCTTAATGCAAGATGTGGTGACTTCTCTCTGTGAGACTGAGCAGCATCTGGCGTGCAGTTTTCACTGTCATGAGCTGACATGGCAGACCTCATAATGAAATTTGCTTGCTCATTTGTCAGACTAGATATGCAGCTGGAAAAGAAAGAAAGAAAATGTTGACCTGGTGAAGTTTTAGAGACACAATATGTGCACAAAAGAAAGAAAAAGGAGAAGGAGAGGTTAATTTTCATGATTCTTAATTATGTTAGTTTGAGAAGGAGAGGTTAATTTTCATGATTCTTAATTATGTTAGTTTGCTTTTGGACCTTTGTTCACATAAACTGAAAGTTATGGAGGCAATTTCCCCTGTCACATCAATAAATTAATATTAATTATATATAAAAATGTAATTACTGTCTTATTAAAGCAAATAAATAAATATAATAACATGTGCAAACTTGATTTATTTGTTTTTGGCATCACTTTCATCTGATAGAGCTGCATTCTGTTCCCCTTTAACATACTTAATATTTCACAGTGCTGCAGCTTCAGGCGTATCTTTGCGCTGAGGTGGACATACAGAGCGATGCAGGTCTACGCTTGTTGCTCAGACATTCATTTGTTTCAGTCATCTGAGGACAGACTGTGTTTTCTCTGCAGTTTTTTTTTTTTTTTTTTATGATGCAGCGAGAGGCGTGCCGAGCCGGGCCGGGCCGGACCACGCTCGGCTCATAGGCTTCATGTGATCTTGCAGGGAGGTGTTTGGCTAAAAAAGACTTTTCCCCCCAACATCCAGCCTGCAGCATTTGAGAGCTGACCGTGTCTGTCGCCCTCTCACGAAGCTACCGGCTTGCTTCCCTTCCTCCCTCCTGTGCGCTGCATTTGGGATATTTTCTTTCCATCACTTTGTGCGGCTCATTCCGGATAGTGACGCGCTGCAGTTCCGATCATGGGAGACGCTCAGTCTGCGCAACGGGAGGACAAGAGGGATGCAGCAGCTGAGGAGGAGAGCGGAAAAGTGGATGATGCTCCGGCTGAGGAGAACATTGAAGCCAAGGTATCATCTCATTTACCACATACTGCACATAACTCCTTTGACAGATAAACTTATTTATTATGAATTTACAGAGATGCATTTTTTTAGTATTAAACCAAAGCAGTGGCTGATTGTTGTTGTGTGTATTAAAAATGCTGAGGAGGGATTTTGTTGCTGCTGTCAGGACAGTGCAGGCGCTGCTTGCCAACACATCCATTAAGATAAAAACAAAAACCTCTTTTCTCATCTGAATGAACTGCATCAAGCGCATCAAGCTCACTTTATTCAGGTGCAAAATGAAGCCGGCGCTACCAGTTCCTTCCCAAGTGACATAAAAGTTGTTGAAAACTTGTGTCACACTATTTTGTCAAAGGTTAGGAAGTTTAAATGCCCCCTTGGGGGCAGCTGTGACTTCTTCTTTGGCAGTTTGCTCCTTTTTACATGCCCTTCCGAAGACCTTGTCTTCACTTGTTTTCTTGATGTGGCAATGCTTTGCACTTACTGTAGATGCAAAAGGGAAACAGCACGGAGGAATAATGACCTTTCATTCTTAGAGGAACCCAAGTAAAGCCCAAGGGAGAGATGGAATTTCCTCTTTACTGCACTCAGCAGAAGGCAACATCGATTATTTGTGTACATGATCACTGGGTCATGTAGAGCCGGAAGCCTAATAGATAGTACTGTACTGTCAGAATAAAAATAGCTAGTAATGTCTCATGAGTGATGATCGTGATATTGTGTTGATGTGTTGCACTTTTGACCTTTGTGATTTGGGTGAGGTGTAATTTGGATGACATAAATGCCAAAGCACGTCCCTGTTATATCTTAAGTTTTCAAATAAGTTAAAAAAAAGTTCATTTTCCAAACACTACTCACCTTGCTAGTTACCTTTACTTCAATTAAATATGTCCCAATGTTCTAGGATGTTGTAAAATCAATTGATGAGCTAATTATCACAGTAAGTGGTACTTGTATTTCTTTAAATTGAACAGTTATCTATTTAAAGCATGTCCACTTTACTGTAAGAAGCAATCAACCATTTTAGTTCACGATGACCGAAAACAAAGCGATGTCTGTTCACAGCCGTTACTAAAGCCTAGGTGAGTCCATGTGAAACGCTGAATAACTTTTGACTGGAAAATCAAATCACAGCCCATCCCATAACGTCATTATGGTCTTTGAGCTGTTTGGCACACAGTCACGTGTCACTGCTGCGTGTTTATTGTATGCTGTTTTTATCGCTACATTTAGAGGGGGAGTAAAAACTGATTCTTGGGTAAATTATTACATATTTAATGAACCAAATATTTGCTGTGCATCACAGCTTTATGATGAAAAACCTGGCTAGAAATTAATCCAACAATGTCTGAGAAGGTATTAGCAGATTAGCAGATACGATATGACCCTAAGCTGTTTGCACAGTTCTTTATCTAGTACTACAGCACACTAATTGAGGGACATGTGCTTCTTATACACTTTTCCCTGCTCAGACTTCCCCGATTAATCTGACTCACGGATTTGATATTGGGATAATTAGGGTTGTTTAACTGTGACGTTACCATCACACATGCCTAACAGTGACTGGCCTGTGTTGTTTGTTTGTACACAAAATAGGATTTTGGAGCCCAAGTTAATCAAAGGTTGATTTTTTTCTGCTTTAATATAAGTACGAGTTCTGATGCTATGAGTATATGAGCAAATTACTGCAATGCGTTTCTTTGAACTGAAAAGTTTGTGCTTGTGAAATCTCATCACAAACTAGGAAATGTTTCAAATTACTGCAAAAAGACGGAAACTGATCTTTGCCACAGGTGCAAAGGTACATTGTACATTGTTTGCTTTGTGCTTTGTTTCAGCCCCTCATTAACAACGGGCAGATCTCTGAGATCAGTGGAAAAGCAGATGGCTCTATAGCAGAAGTTAATGGTCACTGTGAGGATAAGATTGCTGCAGAGGGTGGGTACTCATAACTTGTGTATTACTGCTTATTGACATACAACATCAGCATAATAATTTAACAGAAACAACTTGTTGCATTTCAGCTGATAGAGTTTCATTTTAGTCATCAGTACTGTACAGTTCTTGCAGACTGAGTGTTTTAATATTTCATTTCTTTTTCTCGTTTAGCCAACCTTTCACCAGATGAAGATGTTTCAGAAACAGAAAAGCCACTTCAAGAAGAAGAAGAAGAAGAAACACCATTAGAAAATGTCGAAATTAATGAAAAGGAATCACCCAATGAAGCTGACGATAACGAGGATGCAGAAATAATTGAGATGGATGCAAAGCAGAATGACATCAATGAAGGTTTTAAGAGATTTTTCAGTAACATTGGTTTGAAATTGACAGTGAAGAGGGGCAGTGAAACAGCAAAAAATGTGCAAGATGAGACCAACAAGGAAGAACCGAACACAGCAGAAGACGTTGAGGATGCTGCAAAGGACACCAAAAGTGAGAATGCTGAAGAGAACACTGATGTGAACATAGCACAGGAGACTTATGACAATGATTCCACAACATGTCCCACCCTGACAGACGCTACATCGGAAGACATTCAAAATGCAGAGGAGGAGAAAACAACAGAAAGCCAAGAGAAAGCTGAATCTGATAATGCAGAAGAAGCAGCAACAACTCCTCCACCTGTAGAAGATGCACACCATGATGCCACCGCTGAAGAAGAGCCACATTCCACATCTCCATCTAGTCCTGAAGAAGAGGTGGTTGTATCTCCGATTAAAAGATTTTTTACGACTGGGATTTTTTCTGGACTACGGAAGAAAAAGAAAGCTGCAGAAGATGAGACAGCTGATAAAGAACTGGTAGACATGGGGAAAAAAGAAGTCATAGAGACGACGGAACAAGCTGCACAAGACCAACAACAGAATGAAGAGGAGACGAGTCCAGAGGATAAAGAAAATGAACTTAAAGAGGAAATCCAATCAGCATCAGGCCAGATCACAGATGAAGGGAAATCATCTTCCACAGATCCGTCAACCATTATTATCAATGAGCCTGGAATCCTGAGTTCTCAAGAGAAAGAAAAGGTCCAAGCAAGTCCTCTAAAAAGGCTGCTGTCAGGGTCTAAGAAACGCCCTAAAAAGCAAAGAAGCAGAAGGTCAAGTGATGCAAAGCTGTCTGACTCTGGAGAACATGTTCAAGACCAGATGCCATCTGCTGAGTCACCTGAGAATCAGAAAGAAGAAGGTCCTACACAACCCTCTGCAGATGCAGCTGGAGAGGAGGATAGTGCATGGGCTTCCTTCAAAAAACTTATGACTCCAAAAAAACTCCTGAAGAGATCTTCCTTGAGCAACGAAGAAACACAAATAGCAGTTCCAGCAGAAGAACCAAAAGCAAATGAAGGAGAGCAAGTATCAGATCACAGCACAGAAGAAGGCAAAAAAAGAAAAGACTCCTCAGTTTCGTGGGAAGCAGTTTTGTGTGGATCCGGAAGGAGAAGAAGCCGAAAAACATCCGACTCCGAGGATGAAACACCTCAAGCTGATAATGAAGGTGGATCCAAACATGCTGCAGAATCGCCACTAGAAAGCTCTAACGAGAATGAAATTGTAGCCTCTTCCCCCAAACAAGCAGGAAGTCCTTCAGAGGGTGATGGAGGGTCGACATGGAAATCATTGAAAAAACTTGTCACCCCAAAAAGGAAAGCCAAAGATGAGGATGAAAGCAAAGACAATATACAATCTGATAGTGAAGTTACTCAAGATGAGTCTTCCTTTTCAATAAAGAAACTCCTACCAGGAAGGAAAAAGAGAAAGTCTGTTGAAAAGCAAGACCAGGTATCTTCAGATGAGGCTGATAAAGATGTAGTTTCAGTTGAGGAAGACTCTGAGACACCAGCTGTGGTTCCATTGTCTGAGTTTGATACAGCTGACGCAGAGGTTCACATACAAACACAGGCTGACATAGAAAGTCATATACCAGAGGAAGAAAACCATGAACTCCAGAAAGACCTCCTTGATCAGATGGCTGAACCAGTTCCACCTTGTGACAGTCTGCAAATGGAATCAGAGGAAGTCCAAGACAATGATGCTTTAGAAGAACAGGCATCTGCAGCCCCTGCTACAGATGAAGAACCTGACGATCTTACAGAATCAATCAGCAAACATCAACAACTGAGTGACATTCCAGAGGAGGGAATAATCTCCGAAACCATGGTCACTCCAGCTTCATTCAATGAGGAAGCTGCTAGAGACGACACTATAGCAGAGGACCTGATAGAGATCACATCTGAGGCAATTACTGCACCAGAGCCAGCCTCAGACATTACTCTGCCAGATGAAACTGAGATGATCTCTGCCGTTTCCCAGTTATCTTCAGAGTCTTCAAAAACGTCCGGCAACACTACACCAGTTCCAGCAGAATATGATGTCATGGAAACAGATACACTCCTGAACCAGGTTGTTGAAACCATCTCCATAACCCCAGAGTCAGTTCCAGTTTTTTCAGATGAGCAAATCAATGAAAGAATAGCTGGTACTGTCTCGCATCAAATACTGGAAACATTTGTAGAAGAGCAGCCAACAATTTTGGAAGCACACAGAAGATCAGATGCAACTGCAATTAGAACTGGTCTAAATGCCGAAGAACTGGATACAATTAATGCACTAACAGCGACTCCCCAAACAGAGAGCATATCTGAAGTCAATGACTCTGTTTCAACAGAGATTGTATCTGAAGTTCCTACTGAGGAGTTTGACACTGCTGAAATTGCTGTAGATGAAGTATATGAGGTTACATGTTCAGAAGAAGACATAAAAGAATTAGAAAGTACTGATGAAAGCCAACTTCTGGTGGAAGGCCTATCTGAAGCTGTCACAACAGATATACCTGAAGTTGAAGAAACTGTCCCTGGCACAGGCTCTCTAGTTGAGGCACATCATGCTGAGACAGAGCCCCCAAAAACTGACTCTCAAGAGGCAGATACAGCTGCTACACTAACGATCGAAGACATGTCAGCAGCCGAAACTGTTACATCTGAACTCAAAGAGGAAATGGTGCCTTTAACTGAAGTCAATGTTGAACCAGAAAAGGAAGACGAGCTAGAAACAGAAGCTGCCAAAACTGAAGATGATCAATTACCAGAAGAATCAGAAGCTGTGGAAGCCTCCACGTTAGATTCAGAGGAGAGTAGTGGTCAATCGCCAAAAGAAGAAGTAATATCAGAGGACACTTCACCAGCAGAAACAGTTACAGATGAACCCAAAGAGACAGCAGAGCATGTTCAAGAACCAGAAGTATTAGAAGCTGTTCAAGCACCAACAATAGATACAGAAGTGGACAGTGTTCAATCAGTTGAAAAAGAGGTCATGTCAGAGGATGTTCCCGAAGAAGGAACAGTTATAGATGAACCCAAAGAGGAAACAATACCTCTCAATGAAGTCAGTCTTGAGCCAGTGGATGCTTCCAAAACTGAAGATGTTCAAGTACCAGAAGAATCAGAAGCTGTGGAAGCCTCTACATTAGATTCAGAGGAGAGTAGTGTTCAATCACCAAAAGAAGACGTAATATCAGAGGACATTCCACCAGCAGAAACAGTCACAGAGGAACCCAAAGAGACAGCAGAGCATGTTCAAGAACCAGAAGTAATAGAAGCTGTTCAAGAACCCACAATAGATTCAGAAGAGGGCAATGTTCAGTCAGTTGAAAAAGAGGTAATATCAGATGATGTTCCTGAAGAAGGAACAGTTACAGATGAACCCAAAGAGGAAACAATACTTGAAGTCAGTCTTGAGCCAGTGGATGCTTCCAAAACTGAAGATGTTCAGATATCAGAAACATCAGAAGCTGTGCAAGCCTCTACATTAGATTCAGAGGAGAGTAGTGTTCAATCACCAAAAGATGACGTACAGTCAGAGGACATCCCACAAACAGAAACAGATAAAGATGAACCCAAACAGACAGCAGAGGATGTTGAAGAACCAGAAGTAACAGAGGCTGCTCAAGCACCCACAATAGATTCAGAGGAAGGAAAAGAAACAGTAAAGTTAGAGGACATTGCACCAGCAGAAACAGCTACAGACGAACCCAAACAGACAGCAGAGGATGTTCAAGAACCAGAAGTAATAGAAGCTGCTCAGGCACCCAAAGTAGATTCAGAGGAAGAAAAAGATACAGTAAAGTCAGAGGACATTGCACCAGCAGAAACAGCTACAGACGAACCCAAACAGACAGCAGAGCATGTTCAAGAACCAGAAGTAATAGAAGCTGCTCAAGCACCCACAGTAGATTCAGAGGAAGGAAAAGATACAGTAAAGTCAGAGGACATTGCAACTGCAGAAACAGCTACAGACGAACCCAAACAGACAGCAGAGCATGTTCAAGAACCAGAAGTAATAGAAGCTGTTCGAGCACCCACAGTAGATTCAGAGGAAGGAAAAGATACAGTAAAGTCAGAGGACACTGCACCAGCAGACGAACCCAAACAGACAGCAGAGCATCTCACTGAAGTCAGTGCTGAGACAGAAAACAACCAACTTCCAGTGAATTCTGTCAAAACAGAACAGGATCAAGAATCAGAAGTGTTAGAGGCTTTTCCAGCACCCACATTACATTTAGAGGGGGGCAGTGTTCAATCACTTGAAAAAGAAACAAGACCAGAGGGTATTCCAGCAGTGGAAACAATTACAGCTGAACCCCAAAAGGAGGATGAACCAGTGGAAGCTGCTGAAACTGATATTCAAGAATCAAAAGTATTACCATCTGATGAACTGAATACAGAAACCAAAACTGTGGAAGAGGTACCAATGCAGGTAGTCACAGAAAGTACTGAGGGAGGTAGTGCTCAGGAAGACATTCCGAAACCAGACAACAGCAATGCAAGTGCTTTAGTTACAGATGAAACTGCAAGTGAAGTTGTGGCACAACTAGTTCATGAGATAACAGAGGACCAGAAATCTGAGAGTTCCCCACAAGATGTTACCGTTAAGCAGGAAGACTGCATCCCTGAAGTTGCTGACGAATTACCAGCATTAACAGCAGTTCATGTTTGCTCTGTTAATGAGGAAACAAGTATTGTTACAGACTTAGGAAAGGCTGTCCTTTCTGGAGAAACATCAGCACCTTGTCTGGACAATGCTGCAGTTACAGAAGAACCTGAATTGCAACTCAGTTCAGTGGAAGTCAATGAGGAACAAGAAAAAGAAGGTGTGCTTCCAGGTACTGAGATAAATTCTGCTACAGCTGAGCATGCTGTAGTGGCACAAGTAGTCGTATGTAATATCAAAGATGTCCCAGTTGCAATACCTGATGTTTTGATAGAGAAAACATCAGACGTTACTGAACCCTTGATAGACACAATGGCAAGTCAACTAGCTTTCGAAGAGGAAGTCGAGGCTGCTGCCCCATTAGTGAGGAATGACGTAGCTCAGACAGCAAAGGAAGGCAGCGTGGTGACGATGATGCATGTGCCATCGGTAACGTTTGAGGACAATCACAGAATTCAAGTGCAGGAGGTTGATGTTGATATAAAATCAACTGAAACAATTGTGGACTCAGTTCTAGAGGTAGGGGTAACAGAAAGCAAAGAAGTCATAGATGTTTGTCACGAAACAGTTGAAAAGGTAGACAATCTCTCTGCAACTCCAGAAACCGAAAAAGAACTATTGCATGAAGAGAACAAGGTAAACGTTCAAGAAGTTATTCAACATGTAAAGGAGAACTTACCAGAGACTGTATCCGAATCAGTGCCTGAACAAGAAGTTATAATACAGCCAGATGCTGTGACCGAAGAGACTGAGACTGAGGACAGTACTGCACCGGCTGTCATCACTGCTGAGTCTGCAAATGAAAGGCAAGTGTCTGAGGAGAACTTACCGGAGACGGTGCCTGAAAACTTGGAACAAGAAGTTATAAAAGAGTCAGATGCTGTGACCAAAGAGACTGAGACTGAGGACAGTATTGGAGAGACACTCAGGGAGGAACAAGATGAAGCACCTGCTGTCATCACTGATGACTCTGCAAATGAAAGGCAAGTGTCCGAGGAGAACTTACCGGAGACGGTATCTGAATCAGTGCCTGAAAACTTGGAACAAGAAGTTATAAAAGAGTCAGACGCTGTGACCAAAGAGACTGAGATGGAGGACAGTATTGGAGAGACACTCAGGAAGAAACAAGATGAAGCACCTGCTGGCATCACTGATGACTCTGCAAAAGACAGGCAAGTTTCTGAGGAGCTTATACAAGCGACTGATATTGCAGAAGGTTTAGATGTTTCTATCCATGATCACAAAGTGGATGTGGAGGAGACTAAAACTGAACAGGAAAAACCAGAAGGTGTCACAGCAGAAGAGGTGAAACCATCAGAGACTCAAATTGCACAAATTGTTCCAAGTCCAATTGTAACAGCCAGTAACACTGGATTAGTAGTTCCCCAAAACACTGGGATAATCTCATCAATAGGTAATGTGGAGTCCCCATCAAGTCTTTCTTTAGAATTCAAACTCAACATACAGTTTGGGCAAGCCAAGGCACCAACTTCATCACCACCACCTACAACAGAGAGAAATGCACCTGTCAAACAGACAGATGTGTCCGAGGTCGGAGTTCAGGCAGTAGAGGAAGTAGAACCTGTAAATCCAACAGAAATAACAAATGGCCTGAAAAAGACGGAGCTAGCTGAGGTCTCTGTTCAGGCAACAGAAACCACAGAATCATCCGTAATCATGACTCAGCCGGTACTGCTAGATGTCGGCGTCCAAGCGATAGAACCTGTAAACACAGTAGAACAGATTAAATCAAGCGAGACAATAACCTCCAGTGTGCAGGCAACAGAAACCAGAGAACCAGCAGAAAACTTAGATTTAACAGAAAGAGCCTTGATCCTGACCGAACCTTTACAGCTGGATGTCGGCAGCCAAGCGATGGAAACAGTGGAACCAGTGGAACAGATCAAACCGACAGAGAGAGTAACCTCCACTGTGCAGGCAACGGAAGCAACTCAAGTGAGGCCAGCAGAGAAACGAGAACTGTTATTAAGTCAGCCAGTACTCTTTGAGGCTTGTGACCAAGAAACAAAAGCAGAACAGCCCGTGAAACAAACAGAGGAGGAAAGCGAGCAGGATGTGTGGATGGATGCTGAAGAAGTCATCTACACTCAAGAAGAAACCGAGCAGTCCTTTGTCGAGGCGGAGGAACCTCAAGAACCTCAGACAGCAAGTGAGCCAGAGGAACAGGCAGGACCTGAGGTTGAAACTGCTCCTGATTCAAAGACAGAGGCAGAGGAGAGTCATCAGGAAATGCACAAAACAGGAGGAACGTGTGAAATCGAGAGTGAAGCTGAAGATTTTGCTGTCGCTCCTGAGTATCAAGAAGTTTCAGGTGCAAGCGTCTCTAAGATGGAGTGGGATTAATCTGACTCATGTTCAGTTTCACCAACACGTAAGGCTCTCCCTTTACTCTTCTTTGTGTCATTTTGCTAAGTCCATTAGAGTTCTTTCTCGTTTAAATATCCACATTAATTAATATCTTGCTATATGTTTTTCTTTCAAGGTCGGGCAATCACAAAGAGAGGAGAAGAAGAAGAAGAAGAAGTAACTTAAGTTCATAAGAAGTTTTCAAAAAGCCATTAGTGTGTGAGAAGCATCACCTGGAAAAGTGCTAATCTTCTCAGGGGAGTACAACAGTGAACTACATCCATTATACAATGGTTTCAATAAATCTAGTAGATAAAATAAGAGAAAAAGAGAAAATTAAATAAAAATGGAATAAGATAAATAACAGTCCTGATATAATAACACTATTTAAAGATGAGATTTGTGTGTAAAGTGTCTAACTATTTAAGTAATAATTATATGAATATATAAACACAAAATATTAATATATAAAAATGAGGATGAGTGTATACAGAAGTTCCAGGCGTTGGATGATCAGTCCTGGTGGGATGTGTAGCCATGCTTCTGTGTGTTTGTGTGCTGGGTGCCTTCTGGTGAAAGATCCTTAATGACCAGGAGTCTGTTACCAGTGATGCGCTATTTTTTATTACTAATCATGTCAGGTCGCTCATGAATCATGTTTGTTTGCATCTCAATCTCTTTCTTTCAATGTAAAAACACGCGTGTGTACGTTTTCTTTTGCTTTTTCAGAAGCAACATTAATTCTCAACGTACACGACATACAAGGATGCTACTCGCCTATCGGTAAATGTAGATATTTCACAGCTTTTACTATGTATCATCAACAAGTGTTTCGTTATTTCACTTAAATACATGTTCCCATGGGATCTATGCAGAGAGAAACAACAGGCAGACCTGAGCATGCTAGTGTAACTGTATATTATCTTGTATATAATGACTGTTTTAATGCTTACACGGGCAGAAAATGTCCTCATTTTGAACCTAAAAAGAATTTCTACTCCGCCAAGTTTTCAAAATAAGAGCATGACGGCAGCATGGTGCAGCTTTGTTTTTAAAGAAGTAATAATTTACACAGTATTTTTTAATTTAATCTTCACATAAATATTTATCAATAACATAATTATAATCAGCAGAGCCTTAAACTTCAACAATCATGGCAGCTTTACTTGTCTTGTTTTACTCCCCAGCTGTAAGCCTCAATGAGCTCAATATCAACGATACCATACACTCTAATCTAAAAAAAAAAAAGAGGTTGTTGTCTTCTTAAAATTTTTTCATATATACTGACTTTTCTGAAAAACTCTTCCTGGTCTGTGTATAAGTGCACTAATGACAAAATGCAAAACATAAAGCTGAGTTATATGTGTTTATTTACATATATATATTTACCAGTGTTTTATTAATATATTATTTTATTTGAATAAATTCATATTTGTATGCATTTCGTGTACTTGCATTGCAATTCTTTTATACTGAAACTTCTGGTGATCATTCATCAAGTTATTGAATCATTCAACTGAAAATGCACTACACAAACAAACCCATTTAAAAATCATTTAAAAGAAATAATTTATTGCATCTCTTATAACACAGCACTCACAGATGGAGTCCTTCAGTATTTTTCATACTAAGAAAATTCATAGACTTTTGCACAAGATGTAAATGAGATGACACATAAATCCAGCATAAGAAAGTAAAAAAAAAAATCAAAACATTTCTGTGTGGTCTGATCCCAAAATTAAAAAAATCAGACTGATTTGTGTACAGACTTTGTATGGGTGTATTGTATATGTACGTGTTATTGAATTGTAAATACTGGACAACAGTAAGACATTCAAAAATGTTTAGGTCCACGTCACTTCCAGAAAACATCATCACATTTCACCGATACCTTCTTATAGTGCAGCTTTCTTCCTTCGGAGCTTCTAGTACCACTTTGAGATGTGTGCGTCGTTGGAGGAGCAGTTTAGAAAATCATTTTTGCAAGTTCAAACAAAACCTACGAGAAAAAACAAGCAATAGATGGAATATTATGTAAAAACAAAAAAGGGCACAAAATGTCATCACACATCAGGCGCAGAGATCTCCTTACCTCAATAGTGATGAGGATGACAATCATCCACTCCAACCTGAAGCTGTGCTTCTCACTCAGGTGGCTTCTCATCAGATCTGTGAGCTGCGTGCAGTGTTCCAGCTTCTCGTTCACAACCTTAAAAAGCACGGAAAACGTTTGGAGATCAAAAAACAAAAACTCTAACCGCTCTAATCTAAACAGTTTCGTAACAGCTTTCATTTACGTTGACTCTGCGGTTGATGCTGAGGAACTGGCAGGTCTTATCGTAGAGTTTTTCCAGGTTTTCTCGGTCCCAGTAGAAATCTGGTGTGAGGAGCAGGTCAGACCTCAAGTTTATACAGTGTCTGTCAGAGGAGGATGTACAAAAGGATCCATTTTAAAACAGAGTCAATCATCCTGAAGTTAGAAAATACAACAGCAGATCTACAATCGAACTCGCAATTGTTGTTAGACTGAAGAAACTGACATAACAACAAGCCTCTATTACAACAAAAGACAAGCAGACACAAACTGATTTGACAGAGTTTTGACTTGAAAAGCAAATATAGAAAGGTCTGAGTTAACTGCTGTTTAGAGAAAACTAAATTTACCTTAAAGTGAAAAGCTCGCCTATCTTCTTCATGACCTCTGCAGAGGACAACTTAACTCTTTTGCCAGATTTCAGAGTCTGAGGAGCAAAACAGATTAGGGCATTAGTGTGGATGCACGATCTGTCTAACAGACAACCATTACGGATAATCAATTATTCATAATTTCTTGCAGCCTGCTGTTAAACGTCTCCTGTACCTCTGGAATTGATTGGATTGACTCTACAAAGTTGTCTAATGACACCTCCCATATCGCCAGCTTCACTGGAAGAGAAAAAACAAGAGGTTAGAGGTCGAGCACAGCGCCTGACACAAGAAAACACAAATCTTCACGACTTTCAGTTTCTCACCTGACAAACACAGCGCGTTAGAAAATGCAAATTTCTCCAGAACGGCTTCGTGCTGCTCCATATTGACACTCAGAATAAAGTTTCCGCGTTCGAGCTTTGTGTTTCCCCTGAAGATGAAAAGATTTGAGATTTGAAGCAGGAAAGGAAAGGAACAAAAACAAAGACACACACACATATCGACATACTCTCCAACAGTGTAGTTAATCTCCTCGTTTTCCCAGTGAACTAGTGCTACTTCATAAGGCTGGATCTCATGATGTTCCAGTATTCTCAACACTCTCTTGACCTGTGAAGACAATGAAATAAACACAATCGTCAAACAGTAAAGAAGTATACAAGAATTCTAGAAAATACTATAAATAACATATACATATTTATAATTCTGTTTACCGTTTTCTCCTCGACATTCCAGAAAACTACTGAGCCTTCCCTGAAATATCAGATCGGGGGAAAGTCAGTCCATGATTTTGCAGAAAAAATATGCGAGAGTGGGAAAACTTCTGCAAAGCCGTCAAAGAAGAACTTTGCCCAATTAAAACACTTTCGAAACTTTAAAATATAAATAAAAGTGTTGAGGTTTGACACCCAGCTGCATCTATAACTAATTAAAAGCATTGCATAAGCCTGAAAGAACTGGATGGAATGAATGAGAATGAAAAGTTTATTTCTACCTGAAGAAGAACATGACGGCATCGTCGTCGGGCTTTGCAGCCATGTCTGTGCTTATCACCAGCGCGTTCGATGCATCTGAAATTAAAAACATGATTGTCATAAAATGTGTCTATTGTTGTCCAGGCACATTCAACCTTCTGGAAACTTGTAAAACACGTCTGAGTCGTACCTCTTGGTAAATCTATCTCATGGAAGCCGTGGCTTATCAAGTCGTGACAAAGTGTTGGTAAGTGATACATATCTGCTGTTGCAAAGGCGATGCACTGCATCATATCCTGCAGAGAGAGACACACAGGTTTGATTTAACCACATGACATGACCTCAACACATAAAAAGATCAGTTATTCATCCACCTTGTCCTCATTGAGGGGAGGCTGATTGGCTCGAGAAGGCTGCTTTGTCCTCGGACCTTTGGGAACTCTTTTCCCAGGCACCGCTGCTGGCTTTAAACCCGGTTTCAACATCGACTTCACGAGGTCAGATGAATAAAGACGCTTCTGTCCACTTCTACATGTATCCAGTACGCCAGGATCAGTCAACAAAGAGCTGCTGAGACTCTGAACACGTCTCCGCTGTTGGTGAAGAGTGTTTAAACAACAGCAGCTCCTCGAGCTGTTTGAGTGAGTCCTGGGTTTGGATTCATACCAGCGTGGTTGGACAGACTGGGACAGATTGACCGAGGCAGAGATGAAGACTGGATTTAACCGCTGAGCTCCCGATCTGGACCACAACGTCCGGAGAAGCATCTTCACCTGTACAGGTGAGCTACAACACAGGAAAACAGTTGATAGTGTTAGTTCATGAGGTTTTAAATGTATGGTCTAATAGTTAGAGTTCTGTCTGATAGTTGTTTTTAACTAATCTTTGGGTGCGGAATCCAAAACTGATCTCAGTTTTTTCTCTTTCACGTATCAAACGATCCCCGTTTTCTTAAAATATATGAAAAATACTGAACTTAACAGATATGTGCTTGTTTGTTTGAATCCTCGTGAATTTCGAAATCTGCATCATTGCTGTCACTGCGTTCTTCAACATCACTCAGATCTTCCAGAGGAGGGAGTTGTTCGAAAACTTTGAGAACTCTTATAGCTGACGGTAGATTAGGATATTCTATTTGACTTTTATTTTTCTGGTTAAATCCTGATGTTTTCACTAAACAAAAGTCTGAGCAATGATCTTTTTGCTCTCACCAAACCAGGGGGATACCAAATGCCAACTTTTCATGTGTTCCTTTGGTCCACATCCGTTAAACTCTCCACACATGGGGCGGTCGGTAGTGGGGTGGGTTAAGCGGCCGCCCCTTGTGTGGAGGATATAGTCCTCTCTGCAGCTGGCCCCCGGTTCGAATCCCGCATCGGACGGCTAATTTACTGCGTGTCACTCCCCCTCTCTCTGTTTCCTGTCTATCTTCAGCTGTACTATCAATAAAGGCCAAAATAAAAATAAAAAACTCTCACACTTTGTGAGGAGCCCATGGCTTGTTGTCTTGATCACAGAGTTTTACTTTAAAACATGCAAAATCTGCTTGTTGGACAAACACACTGATGTTTGCTTTCCTCTGACTTGGAATGGTGAAACTAGCACAAATATAGCAAAAGGAGTCAGGTTTGTTTACGATGAGAAGTAGCAGGAGCAGACATGATCTGGAACAAAATATATACCTATGGAAATAAAACTCTAAGACGGAATAGTTACAAACCAAATAAAACTTATGCACATAGATAAAATGACTTTTTTGGCCAATTTTAGTTTTAATCAGCATAAAAATCCAACTCAACAGAATTTATTTTCTCAAATTGTTCCCCAGTGTGATGTAACAGCACAGGGTGAACACACCTGGACCTGTACAGGTGTGTTACATTACATTACAGGAATATCTTTAATCATAAACAAGAGGAGCCAGAACAAGAAGACTGACCGTGACTACATGAACCGTCATTCTCCTGCTTATGTTTCACACATATTAAATCATAATAATAATAATGATCATGATGACACATGAGGAACACACACAGGGCTCAGCACAGAGTGTTAATGTGGGTCAATGTGTGGCTCGTGTTATCCGCCGCTTACCTCACCGGTGAAGGAAGAAGCGAAACGTCCGAGCGTCGCGTTAAAATGTGAACTATAATAATAAGACTTATTATTTATTATAATTATAATCATAAGAGCTGAAATAACTGCATGACTCCGAGGAGGCGTGTTTGTGTTTGACCGCTCGTTTCCTGTTTGAGATGACGTAAGCAAAAAAAAGGGAAGTGTGTGACGTAAGGCCCCGAGCTGTGACTCGCAGGCTGCTGCTGCTGGTAAACAGTTTGTAGGGATTATTATTATTATATATCATATTATACATATATATTATTATATATATCATTATCATTATCATTATTATTATTCTTATTATTATTGCTATTATTGTTATTATTATATTGTTGTTGTTGTTGTTGTTGTTATTAAATATAATCATCACATCAACAACAGCTCTTTGCACTACTTCCAATCCACTTTATTTATAAAGCACAGATGGATGTAGATTTTTAGGTTTCCAAAGTGCTGCACAACAGGATAAAACACAATAAATAACACAATAGAAACACAATGAAAACATGAAAACAAGATTTAAAAAAATTAAATAAAAGTAAATAAATTAATACATTCATCTGTTTACAGCCTGATTCAATTGTACACAGTCCTTTATCCCCATTTGTAGTTCTTGCTCAAATTTGTATAAAACATTTCTATTTCTACGGTCACTTTCTATTTTTTTATATAGTTTTTGTATAGATGTTAACCACGGGTTAACACAGTTATATCTATTTTCTATGCACTTTCTTTTTTTCAAATTAGTTTCTCTGTACATATTTAAACACCATGCAAATGTTTAATTTCTCTAATAGGAACGTTTGCCAGGAGGTCCCGTATCAGTCTCTCCAGGTGAGTGCATTAAGGTTCAAGGTGAGACAGACATATCTAACTCCAACTGCATTATATTAATATTCACCTTTAACGTTTAGAGTTTAACTCCTCTGTACATATTTAAATCCTATGCAAATGTTTCTTAATTTCTTAATTTTGCTACAAATGTTTAATCTCTCTGTACATATTTAAATTTAGATCAGGTTAGTTTGAACGCATGGTGGAGGAGGACTATCTACCTGAAAGTCCTGCCTCAGGGCAAAATACCCCAAGGATTGATTGACCTTCACATGCGTCATCATCTTCTTCTTTTTAATATTTTATATTTCATGTATTTTCTTAACCTGTTGATACCTCACAGGCTGCATTCATTACATTACATCCCATGAGATCTGCGTTCAGAGGTTTATTCTCTGTAGCTGATGAAGTCTTTATATGAGACGTCCTTTAGCTGCAGCGCCCCTTCTGGTGGAGCCTGGCACAGGCTGTGTTTGGGGTTGCCAGGAGACTTCTTAAAACAGAAACAAGTCTCCACTGTATATTCACCTCCCTCTGCTACACTTCTAATTATGGAAATGATGGAAAACTCTGATGAGGTATGCCAACACAACAGAAATTAAAATTACATATTTGTTACTCGTAACGTTTGGAGCTTCTTAACCAGGTTTTAAAAACCTTAAAACTCTTGAATGTGTTTTGAACTTTTAGTTGGAGCAGTCTCATGAGAAGGAGAGGCTGAGGATGAGGATCGGTGTTCTGGAGGAGAGTGTGAAGTCCTGTGAGGTGGAGTGCAAAGCCAGCAGAGAGACGGTGCTCAGGCTGGTGTCAGAGCTGGACCGAGAGAGAAGGAAGGCTGCCAGCAGTGCAGCGGCACTGGATTCAGTCAAGATGGTACTCACACAGCTTTAACCTCATAGCACAATCAAAGTTGATGGTGCAAACATCTAATTTGGGTTGATTTTATTCATTAAACTGCTGCAGTGACATCTCTCTTTGCTTTCAGGAGTTAGACGGCCTGGCGGTGGGAAGAAAGAGTGCTGAGATGGAGAAGGAAACACTGATGGAGAGGCTCGAGGCCAGCAAGAGAGTCATAGAAGCAGCTCGGCGAGAGTCGCGCTGTTTGGAGAAACAGGTGGAGGAGCTTGAGCAAAAGATCCAGTCGAGCCAGGGAGAGACTCAGGCAGCTGAGGAGAGACTACAGATGTTCCTGAAGAAGATGGCAGCCCTGCTGCAGGGGAGGTGTGAGGACGTCGTCCTTCCCACAGAGAGAGATGTTTTAAACAAAGTGGATAAGGTGAGCAATGGAAGATTTCTTACACAAAAAGTATACATGAAAACCTAAATGTTCTACCTACTCCGTGCAGTCTTTGTCAGAGACGGAGGCGAGGCTGTGCCACGTGTCTGAGAAGATGAGCGAGCAGATGGAGCTCCAGCAGAGTGCACTGCAGAGGGCTCAGCTTGCAGAGCAGCAAGTCCAGGACCTGAGAGACAGGCTGCAGGCTTCGGAGACTGAGCTGTTAACGGCAGACATGCATCGTGACGGGCTGAGACACAACGAGCAGCATGTGAGCGAAGCCATAGTGGCAAGAGAACAGAAGTTACAGGTACAGTGTATTCACTAAATCCATGTTTACTCTCTACAGTATGAAGAGTTCCTGGGACAGCTGTCAGAGACGATGAAGGTTGACAGCATGGCCGTGGATCTGGGCTTTGACATGAGGTGCAAACTCATCCTGTCACGCGTAGAGCAGCTGGTCAGACAAGAGGCGTCTGCTTTGGTGGAGAGCAAAAGTCTGACCTACAGTCTACAGAGAAAGGTTGGAGAGCTGATGGTGTTATTAGTGTCATTTTATTGTGTTTAGATATCACCACTGATTATATATATTTCTGTTTCCAACAGTTAAAGTCACAGAAAGACCAACTAGAGAGCAAAGGACTCCACGTCCAGCTCCTGAGGAAGAAAGTGTCAGACCTGGAGGAGGAGAAGAGGAGCCGATCAGCGCTGGCCGTGCAGCGAGATGATGCTCATGTGGAGGCCAAGAGGCTGCAGAAGAAGCTGGAGCGTCTCCAGGTCGAGCTGAGGGCGACCAGGCAGTCCAACACTGAGCTCAAGGCCCAGCTGATCCACGCCAATGAGCTCAAGGTAGAAGGGAGACGGGTTCAGCCTCAGATTCAATCCAGAGGCATTTTCACCTCATGATTTATCATGTATCTGTGTTCATGTCTGTGTATGTGTGGAAGAATTGTGCACTGATTATGTAAAATGATTGTATAATAGTTAAATATCAGAGAGCAATAAGCCAATAAATAACAGTCGCTTCACCAAACACCTCTGTCTGACGTGCCAAGCTGAAAGTCATAGAACAGAATCAGACCATGAAGGAGCAGAAAAAGAAGCTGGATCAGCTGGTGGAGGGGAAGGCCAAGGTGGAGAAGAAGCTGAACACAGCGAGCTCAGACCTGCAGAGCCACGAGAAGAAGTCCAGAGAGGACCAGCTACAACTCAACACCCTCAGACAGAGTCTGGCTCAGCTGTCTGAGAGGGAGAGAGAGGTAAGAGAAGTATATGATATGCAGAATTTGCTCGGTAGATAAATATTATTGTTTGTTGGTGGAGTGCGGTTGACCTTCACGCTATCATTATCGATGCCAATAGACCTTAAAGAGGAACTTAACACTAAAAATCTTGTTTTTGCTGACCTCCAGTGGTGGTTTAACTTCTCACCTTGCAGGCGTGATGTTCAAGTGTACTCCAGGACTTTGTGACATCACTTTTGACATTACAGCCTGGTGTTAAGTCACTCTTTAAAGACACGTTTACCTTAAAAGTTGGAATATTGGACTCATCAGGTTGCCTGAAATAACTTCTACTGGAGGTGTACATTTTGTAATAATAACACATCTGTTGTCTCTTCTCCCTCGTTCAGCTGGTGGATTTCCGGATGGTTGTTTCTCAGATGGTGGGTCTGGATGCAGCAGCTCCGCCTCTTCCAAATTATGAAATCATCAAATTACTGGAGACCCTTCTTCACACTCATCATCACCATCACCACCTTCATCACGTTAACGCATCCTGGCACTGTCCTACTCACCAGATGCCTCATCTCCACCAAATCCAGGACCTTCCTGACAGCTCCTCCAGGTCTGCTTATCCCGGGGATGCAGCGCCCCTTCGTGAAGCGTAGATTAGTGCACTTAAAGGTACTACTGTGGTCTATAAAGTATATGAAAACAGACCTTACACAGTATGAAATGATCTATGTGGTTTCAGGAAAAGTTCAATATAAATATGAGATGTAAAACACATCAATAAATCAAATAAAAAGACAAATATCAAAGTGAGGATTTGGCATTCATTGTTTTTGACGGTCGCATATACATATCATATTAAGTCTTTACCATTATATACACATGTTACATAATTCTGGACTGTTATACATTTGATACTGAACTCACAGTCATACAAAATATACAATAGTTCTATATGTCATGATTCTCAATCATAAAGTTTGTGTTTCGTGTTTTTTATCTTTAAAAAATAAAACAGCAAAATGTAAAAAGACCGTGGATGACTCGTGTTAAAACTCTTGAATTGCGTCTGGGTTTAATATTAAAACACACGACTTGGCTTTGATGAGTCTCACGTGAATCAATGTAGTTCAAGTTAGAAATGGAACCGTTCACCACAGACACGACGAAGGATGCGAGTAAATAAAAGCAAACATGAGAACCGCATGCCAAAATACAGGTAAAAAAATAATTGCAATGTCAGATATATTAAATGTTACTTTTGTTTTTGTTTTTTTCTTTACAAATTTTCGAGTTACGAGCAAATTCACAGGCTAAATTTCAGCATTTAACTTTGGTGCTATCCACTGACAGATCCTCAGAGAAACACATGGTGTGTGTGACACTGAGTCCATCTTCAGTTCATTCATCCAGCAACGTCCACTGTGGGCAAAAAAACAGTTTCTTCAGGTTTGTCACACCAAAGACGCTCCTCCTACACAGCATTACACAGAGTAACATGGTGAGATGTTTGAGCCTATGTGCTACACATGAAGATAGTAACTGTGGATGGCAGCTGTTTTTCTGCGGTACAAATGGATCATTGTTTAAATCCATTTCATTGATGCAATACTGATGCAAGAATACTGAAATGGATCGCCCTCACACCGCCTACACCGGAGGTGGTCCATTAGTGTAGCTGAGCATCGGGTAGAAGGAATGAGCGAAGTTGTTGGACTGAGAACAGTAGTCCTCCTCAGACATTGGCAGCAGGAAGGCAAAGACCACTAACAGGAGCAGGAAGAACTGGAGAGGCAACGCCACCCAGAGGACGCGCCACAGGAACGAGGACCTACGACCCGGTGACGTCTCCGAATCAGAAGGGAAGGAAGCGGATCCAGCGTCGCTGAGAGACCTGCTCGCACACACACAAAGCATTCACAGCGCAGCACACGCTGACCTTTAGTTACTCGGGTCGTCGATGGATGAGAACACACAGAATCCTGAATGTCTAATTTCAGTAATCACATTATAACGACCACCTTAAATGTGTTTTTCTTTGCTGTTCACCAAAATAAACTCAGCAAAAATAACGGACTAATTCAATTAGTCTAACTCAATAAACAAACTTCATTTAAACCGCTTCAGTGTTTAGGTGTTGTCTACCCATTTTCAATCCAAATAAGATCTCAGTTCAGCGGCAGGGGAACTGCGAGATAGTGCTCGACTGAAGCACCATGCTGTGTTTGAAAGACATCGCCAACACGGTTCAAAGCAATGTTGGGACGGTGTTTCACATTGTGATCTTCATGCTGACTGAGACTGGGTGGATAAACACAGTAACAAAGACAAAGTCACAAAGGCATACGTACTGTACGATCCTGCACCAAACAAATGCATCTGATATGTAAGCTTGCATTCCTTTGCAAAGGATGTTAAAGGATAAAAGACAAAAGGCATGCTGCAAGTGTCAGAGATTTTTTTTTTTTTTTTTTTTTAAAAGGACTCTTTGGAAGTTTGTGTCCTGTTGAAAAATGCAAAGCATGCCGAGGCGAGAGGAGCGAAGCAATCAGAAACAGATTCTTTGAGTTTAGCTCAGCTTTTTTTAAAGGGAATAGTTTGGGAAGTGTGTTTATTTGTTTTCTTGCTGAGAGTTAGATGAGAAGATTGACACCACTCTCAAGTTTGTGTCTTAAATATGAAGCAAGAAAACAAAAAGCAGATTTTCCAACACGTCATACCGTTAATTTAATAATTTATAGTCACCATCACCCTCAGTAAAAACTCTTTTTCCAGTTAAAGGGAATTATTACCTACCTACTGTGACAAACGATACATGTATTTCTTTAAATTAGGAGGATACAGGCCTGCTGTAAACGTCAATGGATGGACATTAGTGACGTATGATTTTACGCTCTGATTGTCCTGTGCTGTTACCAAAGGTGCCCCTTACCACTTGACAAATGGGAGAACTGAGAGGCAAGACTTACAGATGACTGAGGGAGGGGGGGATGGTGGATAGTTGGTGAGATAGCAGCAGCAGAAGAAGAAATATCAGACATGAGAAAGAGAAAGAGAGAGAAAGAGATACTGCAGCCTTTGCATTGTTCATTGCAGACATTTACTGGCTCGGCAATTTGAAAAAAAAAAAAGAAGGAGTGTGTGTGCTCAGTGACAGCGAGCGAGTGTTAGATACAGAGAAGTGTTTGTGTTGAAACGTAAGAGACGCCCTCTGGTTAGCGACATTAAGCAGCCAAGGACATTGGCGGAGAAGAGGCCTTGCACCATTCCTTGTGAAACTCTTTTATCAAGGATGTGTGGGCTGCATTTCAACCTCGTCGCCTAGCCTACACAGAGCGTCTAGACTGACAGAAGATGATGGAAGTCACTATCATGAGCTGCTAATCTGGTGCTGCTTTTAAATGAGTTAATAAATGTTTTTTTATTCTACAAAAACACAGCTGCTGTTAAAGACTTGGGGTGGATTAGACAGCATGAATGGGCCTCCAAGTGCATCATGGGCTGATGAGTTCCATTATCTTCCGGTGTGCGCTAGAAACCAACAGAAAGGTACCTGTGGTGTGGACTGCTCACAGAGGGTCCAGGCTGTGACAGACTACATTTGCCCCGTTGCTGTTTGCAATGAACAGGGGGGGGAGGGGGGGTAAAAGAAAGAAAGTATGTTTCAGTCCAGGCAAATCAAGACAAAGCTACCGATGAAAAGAAATCCCAAAAAAAATGAAAAGAAGAGCAGCGACAAAATCATACGTGAAGGTGATTTTGTAACATTTCTAAAAAGATTTCTGGCTTTTTTCAAAGTGCACGGCTACTTTGAAGTGCTTCAGCTCACGAGTGCAAGAAGCTGATCGCAAAATAGGAAGCTACAAATTATGCATGTGATGCATGAATTTCACATTTACTAACATACACATAATAAAAGCCGTGTCATGCTTATTTGGACTGATATTTAGATAAATAATAATAAATACTGATGCAAAAATATAGCCTACAAATATAATGTCATGCTTTCTACATCAGAAAACCACAATGTTTATGCTTCTTTTGTAAATCAAGCAGTTTCATAATAGCCAGTATTTCTACGAACAACACTACAGGGATCAAACCAAAACTAGAGCGTGAGATTAGAGGAAGGTCTAGTGGGAGAAGAAGATTTGTAGGACAGATGTTTTTTTAGTGTGGAAATACTGGAAGAGAAAAAGAGATAAGTAGGGCAGAACTGAAGAAGTCATCCAAGAAAAAGAAAGAGGAAACAAAAAGTTAGAAAGGAAGGATTCCTCCAGTTTCTGGCAGGGCTCGACAACGTGCAAGAAGAAGTACAAGGCTGGGAAAAAAGTTCAGAATCCAGAGGGAGGGAGTGTAAAGCAGGTTGTGGAGGTGCAGAAAGGTGAGAGGAGAGATCTTAGGATGACAGGAGGGGTGAATATGGCCTTCAACGGGGCGTTTGGGGGGCACAGGTTACTGCATGTCTCAGAGGGTTAACCGAACACCGGGCTTCTCACACAGCAGCATGTACAGGTACTGTAGGTTTATACATTACCGATCGTCGCCGACTCGGTGTGCTCCTTCCTGATACAGGACTGAGGGAACCGGATGTGTCCAGTTCGTCGGCAGACGACCAAGATGACAGATCCTGTCAAAGGAAACGTTTAGGCAAGAGAGAAAACACTTAAAATATCAGACAGCGATAAACATGCCAAGCTTTCCATGTGCAAACACAAAACTTCATGCATGAAACTGAGGCTGCAGTGTCAGCAGATGATTCATACAAATACATAATACAATACACCTAATTTAAATAAAAGTATTATTTAGATCTGGTCACATCTTTAATCCGGCTTTAGCATTTAGATCAAAACGGATCTGTGTCAACAACAGTACGTTCATTCAGCGACAAGAGAAGAGACCACTGAAGAAGAATTTCCCCAAATAAAGTGAATCTTCATCTTCTTCTGCTTCATGGATTACATCTCTAGTCTGCTGAAACTCTGTAAACTCACTTATTTACTAAAATTATACTTCGGAAACAATCCATGAAGTTTACACTTTCAGGATGATAGATAGAAGTTTTAAATCAAATAGCAGCATAACAAATAAAAGTATAGTTCTGTGGCTGTAAAACTTCCTCCCTCCAAATGAGCAATGCTGGAGAATGATCCATAAACGTCAATGCTGACCACTGATATAAGAAGACAAACTGAGATCTGTAGATGACGATCTACCTGCTGACTGCTCGTGATGTCCAGAATCTTAGCCAGCTCTCGGAGGTCCCGTGTCACCTCCTTTAGCAGCAGTTTAAGGCGGTTCCCAATAACATGAACCTTCTCCTTGGCCTCCAGGCAGTCGCTGCCCTGAGAGTTGACCAGCAACTGCAGGGACATGTCTTGAAGCGAGGCGACTTTGAGCTGGGAGTCCAGCAGCTCCTGGCGGATTTGCTGTGGGATTTAAAATAAGATGAGTACACTGCGACATGATTAAAAAATGTTCCAAAATCTAATCTAACTATATTTATAGTTCTGTACCGTGAGTGTTTTATGATGCTCATGAAGAGTGTCGCTGTCCTGGATGGGGTCAATAGGAACCACCTCATTCCTCCTGCGGTCGATGTTCTCCAACCAGAGCAGCAGACCGTGGCTCATTTCATGGAAGTCCTATTAATCAGAAAAATAATAATTAGCTGTATGCATAATTACAGCTAAGGGGCCTAAAAATGATGACTGGCACTTACTTGACACTGCATGAGAGCGTCCTGTAATGAAGACCTCCACTCCTCCAGTGAGCTGCCCAGTTTGTCCCAGTGGTTGTTCATGTCTTTCAGTTTGACCTGGAGCTCTCGGGACTCCTCCGTGTCTGACTGCACAAACTCAGCGCTGCACAGGTTGATGGACAGGACGATGGCTTTGCGCTTGTCATACGCCTTCTGCAGCTCCTGTGGACAAACATTCACACCAAGTCAATTTTTATATATTTAAAAGACAAATGAATCATTCAAAGAGCAAATTAAAAGACGACGATAATACCTTGAGCTTTTTGATGCGCTGCTCAATAGTCTGGATGTCCGTGCTGAGGTCCAGCCTCCGCTGCTGCTCCAGCTCCTCCGCCGTCTCTCCCAGCCACGTCCAAACGTTGTTCAGGTCAGAGTTCAGCTGCTGCCACTGCTGCTGGTTCTGCTTTGTGCGCATCTCTTTGCTGAGGTCCTGAGCCTGCAGGAGCTCCCAGCGCTCAATCACTCCTGGGTTGCAGGGCGTCAGATAAAAATAAAGTATCAGAGTTGTATTCTGATGGATGGAGGACACATGCATGCAGGACAGGTTGTGGTGTAGTATTACCTGATGTCTGGGACTCTGAGCTGCTGGGATCTGCCAGTCCAGACACCGTGTCCTCCTCCTCCTTCAGCTCGACACCCATCCTCTTCACTGTGTCAATACTACCACGACACTCACCCAGCAGCCGCATCTGCAGAATGGACTCGAGTTAGGTTACACATACTATTCTGTATTACACATTATTCAGGATAGACGGACAGTTTAACCTGGTCAACTGTCAGTTGAGCTCTAATCTAATCATTGGCTGGAGGTAAGCTAACAAAGTATTTACAAAAAAGATCATTTCATATATTATCCTGCAGTCAGCTGTAGCAGAAACACATACATATCCCATGTATGAGGCGTCCTGCTCCAAGCTCGTAGGCGTGCGACTGCGGCTGCTGTCCAGTTGTTGCAGGTGGAAGCGGCTGACATCCAGAGGGTGAATATGTGAGTCCGAAGAGGCGACCTCCCCTGTGGGTACAGCAGCAACTTGTCATCTTTGCAAATCAGGAACAAATATTCTGTCATAATAGAGACTTGAAGTATTTTTTACAACCCGAGATAAGATAAGGCCCCGTTCAGACAGAAACACAAGACGTGAAGAACTAAAGATGATTTCAAAGATACACAGACTCGTCACACATGGTGCCCGTCTCTCTTTGACAAAGTGATCGTTGCTGCTTTTCTTAAAGAGTTTTTTGTTTCACCTCATAAAGCCTGGAACACAAACAGCCTCATCGCTGTGCTTTCTTGTCCTTCGTTTGAAGGATTAAAAAGCATTTTTCCCCTCACACGATGTGTCTCTGTGTGAACGGAGCCAAAGAAAAGTTTACTTTAAACAAATCTGCAATCCCTTCAGCAAGAACTTCAGACTTGTTCGCTGTGACGAGAAAAACAACATGCTTTTCTGGAACGTAAAAAATGTCAAAGAAATCCAAAGAGGTTAGCTACACAGCACACTGCAAACAAAAGTGAGAAAGCCAGTTAGAAAGAAGGGTTAGGCTGAATTCCATTTCAGTTCTGCCCAATAGAGACTAAAGCAGAACCAGCGAATTGAAGAAATAAAAATGGAATTGACCCTATCCCCCCAGTGTTAGAAAGTGTTGCCACTGGTTACAGTGTGTGCCCAAAGTGTGTATAAGAGAGGAAATCAACACAAATCAAAGTCCAAGCCGGTGAATAGGCTATAAGTGTGGTGTCACTCAGTGCAGCTGTTAGGTCTGGCCCCAAACACTTGTGGCATGCTGGGGTCTGCTGTTGCCTACCAGTGGAGGACCTCAGTGTTTGTTCTGTAAGTTTAACATAGGCCTCGGGGCTCTCTGGGATCACTACATCTGGAAGAAACATTGTACAGTACACACATTCAGCAGCGGGTAGTACACGGTTTGATTAACCTCACATTCATCTGCTGTTTGATGCACCACCACCCTGCATCTAAAACAAACAGCTTCACCTTTAAATACTTCTTGAACCATGGCTGAAACTACGACTGCAGTCTTGACTAGTCTTGGCAAACTCTTGTTGTCAGAGTTAAACAGCACCTTAGTACTGGACTGATGTAAGGGGTTGCAAAATGAAGACGGTAAAGAAGAAAATATTATTCGAGTGGAGCGCTTCTGATCTTTTTTCTAGTGAAATATAGTTTTACCTCTTCAAGCCTCATTTAAATCAGGCCTTCACAATTATTCAAGCAAAATACTGGCTAAGTTTAGAGGGGGAACTTCTCACAACGCAAAGACTTATGCAGCCTGTTACAAAGAGTGGAGGGTTCCAGTGGTCATAAGATAAAATAAACCACATTAAGGTATAAAAAAAAGTATCCATCATCATCAATGATAATATGTAAATTTGAAGCACAATGGTGTGTGTGTGTGTGTGTGTTTGGAAACTAACCTGACAAAGATGAGGCCGGCCGCTGGAGGAAGTCTCCCTCCTCGCTCTGCTGCTCTCTCAGGGCCCTGCTGGCGCTCTCCAGTCCGCGGCTCAGGTCGTAGTCGTGGTCCCACTCCAGGGGAATGGAGTCCACGCTGGCTGGGGTGTCCCTGCCTGAGCGCTCGGTGCGGAATTGGGCCGCCAAGGAGGCTGAGCGTCCGGAGGACGGCAGAGGTGACATGAAGCCGTCTCCCAAACGCTCGTTCCACGGTAGACTGGACAGATCTCCAGCCTCGTCCAGATCCAGCTCACGGTCCGAGAATGACACCTCAGTGTCGTCATCTGCAAGCTGAGGGAAAGTTTATCATTTAAATAGTTTATGTTGAGGTGGTAACCACTTCTTGTTGCTTGTAATCGAGCCTCAATAGACTGTGAAATCATAGATTAAGAAGAAAATGTTCGTGGTTCTTACAGGAAGCCGAATGAGCTTCTTGTAGTAGCGCTCCACGCGACCAAACACTTCCTGACAGTAGCGCTGCAGCTCCTCCAGCTCCTCCTCAATCACAGCAGCATCCAGAGGCTCGCTCTTCTCTATGAGGGCCTCGCCCTGGTGGAAGATGTGCTCGATCTTGGCTGTAGTGAGGGAGATCTCCTGTTGGAAGGACTGTGGCACAGACAAACGGCTCCTCATTAATCAAGGTTCTTTCACAATCTGTTTGATACAAAGCAAAGAAACCACAGAGGCGGTGTGTGTGTGTGTGTGTGTGTGCGGGTCTGAAATATTGTGACAAACATACCCTGAGTTGTTTGATCTTGGCCTGAATGTCACACTCGGAGAAGTGTTCGATGTTGGTCAGCTGCAGGTCCATCTCTGTCAGCCACACCAAGATGCCGTCTCTGGCCGTCTCGAACTCCTCTCTCTGACTAATAAAGTGCTGCGTGTTGAAAAAGAGATGCTGCTGTTAGAACGAGCTACATCCTGCAAGTATGATGTATGTAGTAGTTCATTAGAGTCATCCAGGTGAAGCACACAGATGAATGTGATAAATCACCTTAAGCCTGCGGAGGATTGATGCCACCCTCTTCTGCAGGTTGTCCCATCGCTGGTTGGCATCGTGAGCCATCTCCCTCAGGCGACAGGAGGAGTCAGTGCGGTTCTCTCGGGCCAGGCGGCGGTATTGCTTGTTGATTAACTCCAGCTGGGTGAGGCTTTCGTGGACTTGCCTCTGGAAGGCCTACAGAAACACAGAATTTTATCAACATGGTGAGAATCAAAAGCAAATTCTAGATCAAGAATTTGTCCTGTGTTTTAGTTTTTAATAGTTTACAGAGAATATTTTTGCAATACCTCAAATTTCTTAAGTTCCTCCTTGGCTACAGTGTACAGGACACCGGAGGAGTTGGGCAAAGCTGCAGTCTTCTCTGAAGTGGCCAGCCACTCCTCAAACCGTGCAAAGTCATCGAGGAATTTCTGCCACAAACGCCACGTCTCCTCAATCCTGACACAGAGAAAAATGAGTGTTACATACAATTTTACATTACACACAATAAAAATCAACTCTCTTTGTTTTCATTCAACGTCCGACATCTTACTTGAGTCTCCTCTCCATAGACAAGGCACAGATGCTTCTCCAGCGGCGATCAAGGCTACGGGTTGCTTGCTGGATGGAGTCACACTCTGCGTCGGTGGCGCAGGCGTCACAGTCGTGCAGAAGCACCTCGCACAGATTCAGCACAGACGCCACTCCCGTGCTGTGTTTCTCTATGTCACGCTGAAGCTCCTGAGCGGTGAGAGAAGCGATACAGAGTGAGTTTATGTGGATGTGCGCGATAACAAGCGAGAGAAGGGAATAATAATGTAACGTGAAATCACAACAATGACTTTCAATTAGTTGATTTAATATAAATGATATTTGAGGTTGCAGGTAAACAGTTAATTGCTACAATAATAAAATCTATAATCTATATATGGTATTGTGAGCACATTATGTTACCTGCTGCAGATCGAGCTTCCTCTGGATCTCCTGGAAGTCGCAGGAGTCGTAGGCGATGGGTTTGGATAACTCGGTCTCAATGTGGGCCAGCCAGGAGCGAAGGCTGCTCATGTTCTTATCCAGCTGCTGCACGGCCACCAGAGTTTCTCTCAGCTTCTTCACTCTGTGAACACAGTTCATTGAACTCACACTGTCAGTACAGTACGATACAGAACCCTTGTCTTATGTCTTCATGAAACTGCAGGACTATTTAAGCTCCTCGGGTTTGTCTTTTCACCTGGCTCCGATGAGATCCAGGAGGTGCTGCCAGCGGTCGCTGACCTTGTTGAGTTTTTGTTCGATCTCTGCTGCTTTGCTCTTGTGACTGGCTCTGGCCAGGCGCTCTCCCAGTTGGTGCAGCTGCAGCTTGTTCTCCTCAGCCACAGTGATCTCCTCCTGGTAGTCCTGAGACACAATGAAACGTCATTGCGTCATTGACAAATGAATATGCAAGAACAGGAGACATATGAGCTCGGAAAGGATTCAAAATATATTTAGATCACTAAAAAAACTAATTGGAGCAGACACAGCATGATCAGGTTATAAAGAAGTATTCTACCCAGTTGCTATATTACCATATTTTACTTCCTTAGCAACATATCCACCTCCTGCATCGTCATAACAAGGGTGTGACTTCAACTGAGGCAACAGATCTGAGGAGGATGACTGAGGGTGTATCACTCGGTGTAGTGCACCCAAATCAAAATGATGATAAGCAGCATGTCACTAACTGCATTTTCTAAGAGTAACTAACTATACTGCTGCAAACATTTGCACAAAGAATAAATCTGTCTGCTTTCTGTTTACCTTGCGAAGCTTCTCGATCATCTCCTCGATGCTGATGTCACCGTTTTGGGAGACTTTGCTCTCCATGTTGGTGAGCCACTCGCAGAGCTCCTTGTACTTTTCGTTGAACACAGTCCACTCATTCAGCTTCTCGCTCACCTGCTGCCTGCGCAGTGACAGCTGCAGAGGAACAGCAACACACACTCAGTTAAGGACATCGCTGAGCAAAGTGCACAAGAGCTTTGTCAGACAAAACTACGTCAATGTCAGAGAGTCTCAAAAGGAAACAGAGATCACAGAGATCGCTGAACCGTGACTGATTCATTTGCATCGAGCAGCGAGCGTGTGCGTGCGTTCGTTTCCTGTGTGCGTGTTATATCCAGCCTGCACAGGATGCAACAAGGTTTCATTTCACATGCAACCAAAGCAACCGCTGTGAACAGTAAAGTTTCCTTTTTAAAATCAGTTGCGAAATGCCATCTTGAGTTAAATTTAAGTGAGGTGAGGAACAGTGCATGCTGTATTTATAAATTACAGCTATTTTTAGAACTGTGCATGACAATGTGAGAAAGAAAACAAAGAGAAAATGCTATTTCTACACTTATTTAATATTCTTGTTATACAATGATTTTAAATTCTCTGTTTGAACATTCTCCTTCTACATGATTCAGTTGCTCTAATACTCATTATCCTCATAAATATTCTGTCTTCTGTTGAGATGATGTTAAACTGCATTTGAAGTGAAACCGCTCTATAATTTAGTTTGACACCAGCACCACCGCTTGGTATCTTGAGGAACTGCAGAGATAAGAGCAGTGTGTGCAATGTCACATGGTTACTAATGTATGATACAAAGCACGGCTATGAAGAACTCTACCTGGTGGCAGATTTCGTCCCATTGTCGATGCAGCAGCTCTATTCGCTCCTGCAGGACAGACAGATCCTCTGCACTGATGTAGCAGGACAGAGACTCCCGCAGCACCGTCAGATGGGCCAGATCTCCGGTCCAGCCGTCAAATGTATTCTCCAGGTCCTGTTTTCCAAAGAAAAGTAGCATTCATTTGAAAATCTTGCAGACAGAACTTTTACCTTGTGATCTGAACAACAATGTCCTAAATAAAATCAGCTCAACAGATGAGGTAACTTAGTTAAACTCTGCACTGATTCTAAGGTCAGTTGAGATGTTGAATTTCAGCTTTGTGTTCCTGGGATGTGAGGTATCCCTTGTGCAAAATTTCCACTTGATGAAATTACTGGAAAAATGCTCCGGAGGCTGTTACCTTGCAGCGCATCTGCTCGGCCTGCAGATCCTCGTGGTGATCAGGAAGAGGCTGAGAGAGCTGCCGTTTGAAGGCTCGAAGTTTTTCCAGTGACCCACCAATGCCTCTCTCACACCTCTCCCAGTCCTGTGACATACATACACACATACATAAAGTAATATGTAACGTAGCAGTAATTAGGATTTGTATACGGCATTCCACATGTAAAACACAAGTAAAAGCACGTTGTGCCTCTTGGAGGAAGAAAACTAATGAGAAGCATTTAAACCTGCAGCTATAATTAAAGAAACATTCATAGTCTCCCCTGTGGTTCCCCGTACTCCACAAGCTGTTGGTAATTTGTCTGGTTTACCTTTAACAAGGTGGCAAGCTCTTTCTTCTGTTCGTCCAAGCAGACACTGGCGTGTTTCCATCGATCCTGGATCTCAGTGAGCTCCGCCTGCAGTGCCACCTCTGCCCTGCTATCAGCCGACAGGAGCAGTTGTCTGCCAGCTTCCACTGTCAGGATGTAGCTGCCCTGCTGACGCTGCAGCACCTTCTCCTTCAGCTGAATCAGAAAACACAATCACTCAGATCAAATCCTTATCGAGCCGCAGACAAGTTAGTCCCCTGCCCAACCAACATTTGTAAATCACAGTTTATCACATTAAGATATATGCATGCATCTCGTTTTATGCCCACCAGTCTGCATCAGTCCATGCTGTAGCTGTTGCACTTTAATATTTTCTAAGTAGGTTTATTCTCTCTTCATTGATCAAGATTTTGATCTTTTTCTGGGGTCCACTGCAGAATATGTCTTTATCAACCTGACAAAGATGCACTGGGACTAAAACATTAATCAATATGTGCCTGTTCTGGAGAGATTAGTGGGTGGACTAAACAGAAAATGGATGTTTCTGTCCGGCACCATCTAGATAAATCTGAGCTGTGTACTCTGAAAGCTTTTACATTATGTACCTGGACAGCGTCCAGCATTGAGCGAGCTTGCTGCAGAGGCACTGTCGTCCCCGCTTGAAGTGCTTCTGCGGGGTGGGAGACCTCCACCAGCCACCTGCGCAGCTTCTCCACCATTTCTCTGTAGCGCTGCCACTGGCGGATCAGACTGTCAATGATGCCCCGCCTCTGCTGAGCACGGCGCACCACGCCCTGCCACTGGTTGCTCAACAGAGCCAGCTTCAGGTTGAACTCGTCTCTGCAGGAGAGAGAAGAGATGTCGTTCTGAAAACCAAGACTTTTGTAAACAAAGAGCAACAGATTAGAAACATATCTCACCTGTCATCTACCTGACCCTGCTCTAACATCCTCTGTCCGTCGCTGATGATCGAGTGCAGGATCTGCTGCCGACTGAACATCTCAGCTTGGAATAACTGGAAGGCAACATATTGATGATTAAGGATTCATACATTCAGAAAGCAGCAGCTTCAAGGTCATTTACTTTAAAGGGACTCTAACCTCGTGAGCTCTTTGCTGCTCCATCAAACTCTGGTAGTTCCCGGAAATTTCCACAGCCAGATTCTCTTCAGTTTGGACCAAGAACTCCATCCATGTTTCACACTTCTCCAGGAAGGTCTGCTGCTGCAGCAGGAAGGACTGAAGTTTGCTGCAGTAAACAAAACAAAACATCTTAGTCACCTTTACTTTACACACATTATTTCTGAGTGTTATTTCATTTCAGAAATGGATTCACAGCATTTTAACCCTCTTCTGGGAAAGGCTTGCACATGTTTTCACTCGTGCCTTACTGTCGTACCTGAATCTCTCTGTGGTCTGTGCTGAGGCTGTCGACCAGCTCCTGTTGAGGTTCTGCATGCGTTTGATCTCTGAATCGTTGAGAGGGAGCCGGTAACCGAGCTCATTTAGACGCTCCAGCTCAGGAGCCATGCTGCTGAATTTCAGCATGAGCCTCTGCAGCAGAGAAATATTACACTTCTCAATTTCAAGGCAAACACGAAAATTGATTTTTTTTTTAAAAACTAAACAACAAAATGAAAACAGCTAAAAACCTTGAGCTCCTCCATGCGGTCCTGGATGACTGTCAGGTCGGTGGAGCCGTTGGGATCTTGCACCTTCAGAGCCTCCTCAGCTTCAACTATCCAGCAACCCAGTGAATCCAGCTGATCGTTAAAGGTCTCATAGTCCTGAACTCCAGTCTGGTTTGGAAGAGAAACGTCAGCAGGAATTAAATCTGTGATTCGGACTGATTATTTCAATGGACAAAACTGTTTTTCATGAATCTTTTTCTCTACCTGCAGCGTGGTGAGCTGTCTGGTAAGAGCCTGTTCCACAGCAGTGAGGCGTTGGGTGAGCGACAGGTGATCTGACTGGATGGCAGATGCTGCAGATGTGTCCACCTGCTGTTTTAGCTGATCTCCCAGTTCTTGGAGAACCTGCAGGGAGGCCTGTACTGGAGCCTGGGACCGGAGAACCTCCTGAGACAAAGCAACCGTAAAAGTTGGAGTAAAATAACTTTTTCATTCAGAAAATAAAAGAACAAAACTTTCAACCTTGGTTATTCAGATATGGCCTCACTCACGCTGCATTCGTGGATCCAGTCGGACACTTCCTCGTCAGCGATGTCCTTACTGCATGCCAGCTTGAGGAGCTGGTCTGCCTTCTCCTCCTGCAGCTGGATGCTGCTGCAGCTCTGCTCATACAGCTCCTTGTAGCGCTGCCAGAGCTGAAGCAGGGCTTTGCTGCTTCTCAGACGCTCCGCAATCTCCTCCAGTAAGCCGGTCCATCTGAATGCAAATATGACATGGATCCATGTAAACAATAATGAGAAGACTTGTAGGAAGCCTGAATAAATATTTGTTCAGTAATATATTTAAGATCACCTTGCATTGACATCCTTCAGGGCATTGTTGAGAGAGTCTGACACTGAAGGGTGACACTCCTTCAGGAGTTGATGGGTCACGGCACCAAACTTTCTCAGACTGCTCTCCTGTTTCTCCAGCTCCTCTTGTAAATCCTTCACGTTTGACAAATAGAGCGCTTTAATTCCCCGGCCAGGATTAAATTAGAATTTAAAAAATGTTCCACTGAGGAAGAATCTAAATATAAACCGAAACACACACCGATGCAATCAATGTAAGCACATATTGTCTGGACTACAGGCCAGCTGGCAGGTATAATAAATCAAACGCCTCTTCCATCCTAACATACCTGCAGACTTTGCACCTGCAGCTGAACAGCCTCCAGGGAGCCGGTGAGGAGGCGGAAACGAGAGACAGAATACCTTCCCTCCATCAGGTAGCCATTGATCTCTTCTGAAGCCCGCTTGTATAGACTCCACTGGTCCAGCACTGACTTCAGGCTGATGTTTAGTTGCCCGATCTATAAGAGGTGGAAATAAAAACACACACAGAGGCGTTCAGTGAAGAGCAGAACAGCAACAGGGAGGCGTAGAGCAGAATAGATGGTTGTAACGGAAAGAGAACAGGGGAGCTTACCAAGTGGTCCAGGTTAGCCCAGGTGTGATTGACACCCTGGAGCGTCTCCATGACGATAGCACAGGCCTCGTCGGTCTTGTTCTGGACAAGGGCGCAGCCCTGCTCCTCCACCCGCTCTAGTTCTTTCTCTTTTTCCTTCACCAACTCTTCCATTTCCTGTCAGGCGATAGTTTCACATGATACACAAACGTGGATTCAGAAAGGTGTGATGATGACATGCGTGCAGGGGTCAGTGTGGCACAGTAACAGAAACCTACCTGGCAGTCTTTGAGAGCATTCTGCACTGACGTCAAATCCTCTATCCGGTGTTTCCTCTTTAACCTTTCTTCTTGTGTTGCCATCCAGGACTTCAGGGCCTGAACGTTGCTCTCGTACTCCAGCCACATGTCCAAAAGGTTCTCCAGGAACTGGATCTACAAGTCATTTATACAGATTAAAGTCTAACGTCCTGATTTGGCACTAATAAATGACAATCAGTGTCCAAGGCCTCACCCTCTCATTGATACGGCCTTGCAGGATCTGCCAGCGTCGGTTCATGGCTCCCAGTCGCTCAGCAAAGTCTGTCTTATCACTGCGCTTGCTCTCCGCATCCTGACCACTGATCTGCAGCACCGACTGGTTGACAAAGTCCACGGTCAGCTGCTTACAGCTTAAATCTACTCTGAAGCCCTGAAACAGAGAAAACAACCGTAGATTCAGTCACAGATTCATGATCAGAATCATAGATTGAACCTGATCATGAGAAAGTTGAAACATCTCAGATCTGGACATACACATATGCTCTCATATAGTTTGACTTGTAAACAAACCTTGTATTTTTGCAAGTAGTCCTGAATCACATTCGAGCCCACTGCACTCTTGAGGTTTTCTTCATTCTCCTCAATGACACTCTCCATCAATGATATCCAGTTAAACAGCTCAGAGATGGCATGACGGGACGCCAGCTTCTCCATTTGGATCTGAAAACATGGCACCAGCATTTTTAGACACTCAAACACACGTGCTGCTGGTCTGAGGTCAGCCTTGTGTGAAAACCTTTATATACAAGTGAAGCGGCAGAAAGGGTAATCCTATTTGCCCTGGAGCAGTTAAGCCTGTCCAGTCTGGCTGCATGTGACGATACCTGATGCAGCTTCTCCTGGACCACCGGGATCCGTGTGAGCAGCTCAGTCCATTGAGAGTCGATGCGTGCCAGGTCAGAGCGCAGCACCACCGTGTCCACTTTCTTCAGACGCAGCAGCTGGTTGCCCTCGTTTACAACTGAGCTCTTCAGGCTGGACTTTCCTTCAACTTCCTTTGAAAACTCCTGAGACAGACGGAGAGATGGCACAGAAAGGTTACTATTACTGCTACCGACGCTATTACACATTGGGTGGGTAGTCATTTCCTAGAAGATTTTCCGACATATAACCAGGCAAAGAGCCTGAATCTCTATGAAAAAGCTAAATCTGTGTTCTTAGACTTACAAGGAAAGCAGAGAGATGGTCTCTGACGGTCTCCAGCTCCTGTGGGACTAACACCGCCTGCGTATTCCAAAACTCCAGACGCTCCAGGGCAGACTGCAGCCACTGGGTCAGCTCTGCACACTCCCTCTGATACCTGCAGGATATCATGCAACGAGTTCAGAAATCACATGCTTAACAAACATTAGAAATGAAATTCATAGACAGTTCAGAGTCTGACGTGTTCCTGACCTGGTCCAGTGTTTCAGGATGGCCTCCAGGCGCTGCAGTTCCTTGTTGACCTTGCTGGTGTTGTTGAGCCAGTGTTCCCCCAGCAGCGTGAGCTGATTCTCCAGCGCGGGACAGCACACAGACAGCAGGAGATGTTTGCCCTCATCCAGGACCTGATATAACTTGTGCTGATGCTCCGTCAGCCTCCCCTTCAGACCCTTTACAGAATAAAAGAAAACTAAATCTTAGAAAGGTGACACAGGAGCTTCGGATGGTGAGGTGAGAAATGCACATGTGGCACTTTGTACCTGGTACAATGAGATTCTGTCCATGAGCCTTTCTTCACTCTCCTCCACCAGGCCGACAGTAGGGATACTTCCTTCAACTGCCTCCAAATGACGGTTCAGACTCTGGTAGTCCTGTACCAAGCGGCACCAAGTCTAAAGAAACAGAACATATGAAACAGATGAAGGCCACACTTTGACTCGTCCAGGCCAGAGAAATAAGTGATTCAGATAATGATGGTTCTCACCTCCAGGACACACTCCAGCTCAACCCCTTTGCTGTGTGCCGCTTTGAGGACGCTCTGGGCCTCAGCCAGCGTCTCCTCCAGAGCCTGACTCTCTTTGGGAAGCATCAGAGCGCTGATTTTTCTGAAGTATGTCTCTGTTAGAATCATATGGGACTCCAGACCCTGGAAGAACTCCTGGAAAACACACACTGAGCAGTTATGTTTCTGTCTGTAGACGAGCATTATGTTCAATATTTCACACCAGCTCAATGGAGCCGAAAGTCAAATTAACCTTATGTTTGTCCAGGTGATTCTGGACTTCCTCCACGGAGCTGGCAATGATTCTCTGGTCGGCAGCCATCTTGTCTTTAGCTGTGTCCACCAGGTCCGTCAGGTCCTGCAGAGCTCGCTCGTACTGCTCCTTCAGAGCCATGTTCTGGTTCAGCCCACTGCGCCGGGAACCCACCGTCATCACCAGCTCCTCATAGGAATCCTAAACACACACAAAGAACACATCGTTTCATCATTTTCATGTTGTATATTTTTGGATATTTGCCAAAGAGTTGCTAGAATTACTATAAATAAATACATAAAATGGTATGTACAAAGTACAAAGTCCCCTTTGGTGTAATAATGTCACGTTTCCTCACATATTACATTCAGATCAAACTTGTATCTGCTTTTATTTGTATTAACGATAGAAACTATAAGCTATAAATAAGTCAAACTTATACGGAGCAGCCTTTACTGCATGGTTTTCAGTGAGAGCAGTCTGTCATGTACATCACCTGCAGCTTTAGTATTTTGTTTGTTGATATCTGGTCCGCCTGTAGTGCTGCTCCTCGGGTTTTGAGCTCTGTAATCCTCTGCTCAAAGTCTTTCAGGCTCTCTTCTGCACTGGCAATAACCTGAGAGAAACGACATGAGTGATTTTTTTTTTGTGACGGGCTTCTGTGCGTGCATGTCTGTGTGGATGCTTGCATTACCTCCAGTTGTTTTGAAGCTGGTCTATCCATGGCTCCAGCTAAGGCCTGTAGGATCTGGCACTTGGTCTCAATTAAAGCCGTCTGGAGAAGCTGCAACTCAGTCTGTTTTAGACAAAAGACAATTCATAGAACATTTAAATTAAGATGTCATGGATATAATACAGTACTTATGTGGCTATGGTTGTGGATTTTGCTACAAAGTTTACCATGAAAAGCAAAAAAAATGCAAAGCACACCTGGTAGGCTGTGAGCTCATGTGCTCTGGTCCTCATGTGGTCACAGCGTTGCCCCAGAGCACAACCCAGAGTTCCTAATCTCTCTTTCAGACAGTCAAGGTTGTCCTCCAGCAGCGCTCGGTCCTCTTGTTTCAACCCTGGAGACCCAGCTAGCAGGGCCTGGCTGAGCTTCACGTCCTCCGTGACGTGCCTCACATCGTTTTCTAAGGTCTGCAGGAAAAATCAGTTTAGGAAGATTTAAAAAAAGAAAATACTCTGCAAAATGCAAAGATTATATCCAGAGTGTACATAAACTACAATAGAAACACAAATGAATCTTTTTTATTTAATCAGTATTTAACTTCTCGTAGAAATCTAGAATTTTCAACTGATGGTCGTAGGAGTTATTTTAAACCTGCAGTAATTAAAGAAGCTGCACAGATAACTCGGACTGTACCTCTTGCTTTTGTAGCTGGGTCTCTGCGTTCTCAGCCAGAAGCACTGGACCAGAGAAGACGTTGTTCTCCACGCCATCCAGCCAGGAGGAGGTGGATGACACAGCTGCGTAGAGCTGCTGTTCCATCTGCGGCATCTGTGTCTCACCGCCACCAGACTACGTACACACAAGAGTGTTGCAAGGTTCCTTTAACACATGTTGAACTACACAAATGTCATGGACTAAAATGTACAATGATGTTATGGAAACAGTAAAAACCTGAGTGGTCATGTCCTCTATTGTTTGTCTGAAGCTGTCATACAGAGTCTTGAGGGAGGATTTGTCAGGCTGTGTTTCTCCTTTGAACAGCGTTCCTGCTGTGGACACACGAGACGCTCTGGAATACACCTGCAAAAAAACACAACAACCAAATAACCGACTAAACAACAGTCCACAACAAGTACACTATCAATGCACTCTACTTCTACTCCTACTTTAACAATACAATAAGGCTCGTACCGGCTGTTTGTGGTCCTGCTCCAGCGTTTTCTGCAGGAGCTGCAGTTTAGTTTTGAGCTCTAGTCTCAAGCTCTCCCATCTCTGCCTCATCTGCTCCCGAGCAGCCTGAGATTCCCTCTCAACCAAAGCTGCCGGTGAAAATGGCTCTGATGTGCTACAGGGTGAGAGAGACATGAATTACAATCCACAACATGTCACATCTGTCTGTACACGTATGGTGTGGCAGAATACCTGACACTGCTGGGCGACGCCTGCTGGATGAGGATCTCCTCTCCTCTGCTCGCAACTGACTGGAGCAACTTTTTCTGCTCTGCCAGCTGCTCCTCTAGTTCCTGAAAACCACACATGTAAGACAGTTAAACATTGATACAGATACAATTCATCAATTTCATGACAACGCTGCTGTCAAAGTTATTGTGTTATATTGAGTACAAAAACAAGGAAGAAAAAAGAAAATGCACCCTCTGTCTCTGCATACTGTCCTGATGTTGTTGGGAACGCGTAGTCCGGGCCTGGGCCAGCCAGTCTTGCACACTGGGACTCTGAGAGAGGCTTGAGTCTGATTCACTGTCCTCCTGCTCCTGCAGGGAGCTCTGTAGGACCAGAAAATTAAAGTAAGTCTACATCAAGGAAGAAGGAGGACCACCAAATTAAGTAAACATTTAAAGCATGTAGCCACTTCACCTGGATGTTAACCTGCTTGTCTTGTAGCATCCTCTGCAGCTCCAGCAGGCCGCCCTTCAATGTGCGTAACTTCCGAGCCAACTGCTCGCCTTCCTCCCTCGTCTCCGTCCGGCCCTCCAGCAGCAGGTTCTCGCTCTGCATGGACAGCTCCGACAGGGCCAGCACTTTCTCTTCGATCTCCAGCAGCATGTTCTGCAGGAGCAGGAGGAGAGAAGCCAGCTCAAACATGTTGTCTCACCGCCGACAGCAACAGACCCTCCAGGCAAACAGGGGTCCGGCTACACTAGCAGCTTTCCCGAGCCGCAGGACGGGGAGAGCTCTCCCTCTGCTGTCATCCTTGGCCCACCGTTCCCGCCTTGTCTCCTGTGCAACATATTATCCCTAATCCTTCATGCTCCATGCTCTGCAGCGTACATGCTCACACTCAAATTCAAAAGTAACTCCACATTCTCAGTCCAGACCGGTTAACGATGCACGTCAGTGGACGCTGCTCCAGTGTTTGAGGAAGCATTTGTTTTCTAATGATGTTGCCATGTCTATGCGATCGACAGCTTCAGCAGGTTATTCTGAGAGTAACTCTTCCCTCCTTCCGCCTCGCCCTCGGCGTTCTCTAGGATTCCCCTGCTTGGATATCCTAGCAGCTTTGTCACCAACACCAATCCCGGCACCGGGATCTATTAATCGTCTGGAAGCCACAACCCCTGACTACTTCACCCTATGCTGCTAACAGGCCCCTGTCACACAGAGACATCTGCATAATCTGCTTAAGACTGGTGCTACAGTCGCTTAGGAGCACAGCCATCTGAATGCCCCTCTAACCCGGCTAATGCTCTTGTTTACCAACTGAAAGGTTCCTGCCCCCCCTGGGATGATCCACGTGTGATAATGGAAAATAAATATTGAAGCGTAAGACGGATGTAAATAATCCTGCATCAGTGTGCTGACCAGAGACAACGGCTGAATGTCACTACTGGAATTTCCAGACATATTATTAAGTGACCTCATATAAATTAATTAATTTAGATTCTTAAGTAATGAAGTTTGCATACATTGCTCTGAATGGACAGCAGGGGGCGCTCTTACCTGACACTGAGCAAGCTGTTCCTCCATAGCCGTCTCCTCTGCAGGTTTGGGTTCAAGAAAGGAGGCGACGGCGCTTCGCATCCTGATCAACCACTGGTCGAGGTCCTCTGCCTGGGTGTGATAGAGCTGTATGGCCTGCTCCTGGCGCTGACCCTCCAGACGGTCACTAACGCGCTCCTGTGGCAGAGCACGGCACGTTCTTACTTATCGGCTACTATTAGTAATAATGCACGTTCACAATCATCACAAAAAAACTACCTCGAGTATCTGCTGTTTCCCCGTGGCCTTCATGTGGATGGTGGCCATCCTCTCGGCTAACACGGCGAGGGAGGACTGCATGGCCAGCTGGTCAGCCATGTCCGAGTCCACGGCATTTGAGGCCAGATCCTCTGTGAAGCTCGTCTGCAGCTTGTTTATTTCCTCCTGCACACTCTGAATCTCTTCTATGAGACCCTGGAGAGGACAATCCAAATGTTTTACTGTAAACTGTGATATCATTAATGCAAATGAAAGCTCTCTCTCTCCATCACACTATTCAAGGACTCACCTCATGTGCCTTAATGTGGCTGTCTGGGCTTTTATCGGCCTCCACCGGTTCACTCAGTTTGGCCTCCAGAGCCTCCATCTTAGAAGAGATTGACTGGAGGGAGCCCTGGTAATGCTGCTGCTTCTCCAGAGCTTCATACAGAGACCTCTGCTTCTCGCTGATCTGTTAGAAGACCAGTTGGACAATGTAAAAACCTGTTGACACGATAACACTGACAATCAATGAACCACCAGGCTGACGTCTTGTATTAGTCACATACCACATTCTTTAATGTCTCCCATGAGCGCTGCAAGTCATCTAAGGTGGCCACAGACTCAAACGTGGGGTCATACAGTTCTTGGATTGGAGCTCTTGTGAGTGTTCCTCTTCCGGCCTTAAAAAAAGACATTCAAATAGGGCCATCAACAGTTATGACACAGTTATGATACATTTATTGAGCCCAAATTTGTCAAATTCAAGTTAGTCATGATGAACTTGCGGATGCAGGCAGAGAGTCGATATGGATTAATAATTCCCGTTGTTTGTTTTTGCCTTTTTTCATTTATTAATTGACAAATAACACTGTAAATATTACACAGAATTTAGAGGAAGAATATCGAAAAAGTAAGTTCACGGACCAGATAGAAACCACAAATTTCATATACGCCAGAAACACCAGAATGACTGGGAAAGAGAGAAGTTAGATACCTTGGTTACAGTGGCTTCAGTGTGAGTGATGGGAGAAGGAGAGCGACAGACAGGAGGGGAAGACACCTCACTGTTAGTGCCCTCCTCCCCAGACTCCTCAGTTACAGGAGACAGGAGGGTGTGACAGCGGCCAGCCGTCATCTGACACGCCATGCAAGAAAACATTAACAGAAGAGCAGACATGCAAGGTGGATTGGGAAAGATTAATCATAAGCTATGTGTTTTTTTTTAACGCACCTTACAAAAACACATATTTTATAATGAAAGCAGGCTGAAAGGTTTAATCAGTCAAATGAAAGGAATCAAACTTGAAATCTTAAAGCTAAAGCCAGAAATAGCAGAATGAGTCAAGACTCAAGTCAGTCGCTGTGTTATGTGGTGCATAACGTTCCTTTACCATGATGGCCTGTGCTGATGATTTCTTGGATTTCTCTTCATCCATCTCCTGCAGCCCCTCGGGCAGTCCCTCCACGTCACTCACGGTCAGCAGCATGGTGGCATGTTTGGCCTTCACCGCCAGCATCTTACATTTTGAGTTCAGCGAGGCGATCTGCTCCTGGTATCCTTTGATTTTCTGGGCCAGTTCCTATTTAAAAACACATAAAATCTACAACTTAATATGCAGTTATGAGGTGAATCAGTTAAATAAATACAGAATCTGCAGAGCGCTGGATGTCTCTTGGCGATGAGTTAAATTTGTAAACACATGCAAGCAGGTCACACTTGCAATGTGTGAATTAGACTTAGTTGAATAATGAACTGTACTTCATGGTGAAGGATCTGGGCCTGCAGCTCCTGAATGTTGCTTGAGGGGATGGGTCGGTCCTGAATGACTCGGTGTGCTTCCTCTATCAGCCCCTGGAGGTCTCTCACTTCCTGTTCATACTGCTCGTACTGGACTACTGCCTCCTGGATAAAAATATGAAATTGCTTCGTTAGATGATTTTTTCTGAATCTAAAAGGAGTGCACTTCTCAGAATATTGGCATAACAGCACTGTGAAGCTGCCAGCCGTGCCTTTCTACAGACACTCTGCATTGGATGGAAAACAATATGATGTTACAGCGCTGCAGCGACGGTGCCCCCTGCTGTACCTGCAGGATGTTGCATTGCTGAATAGCCACGTGCTGCAACTGACTGGCCTCTTGCTGCAGACGCAGCGCTGTGCGGCAGATGGCAAGGTTGGGCATGACTTCCTCTGGGACCCGCAGTGCACTCTGACACAGCTGCACTGCCTGCACCTGCTGCTTGAAGCTTTCCATATCGGCCAACAGACGCTGCATACACAGGGAAGGTTTACATTGTGTGAATGTATTAACAAGCTACAGTTATGACAAATTATAGGCCACATCATGGATTATTTTAATGTTTGATTACCTGTCTCTGAGCCAGCTGTTCTTTGAGGCTCTGGCGCGCCAACTCTGGTGAAGTCAGTGTAGCTTGGACTTGCTCCAGAGCAACGTGTAGAGCCTTGACTTCATACTCCAGGGCTTCCATACTCTGAGGACATATCATGCATGAGTCAATTATACAGTATCACACGTATGAGACTGCTTCAGGGAAATTCTACTAGTCAGAAATAATACAAAGAAGAAGAAAGAAAAGACATGTGAAACAGATAAATCTTTTTTTCTCTGTACCTTATTTGCATCCTCCAAACTTTGCAGCCGGATCTTGATACTTTGCTGAAGCTCCTCGGTGTGTCGACTGAGTTCACAAACCTGCTGGCTCATGGACTCCACCTGCAGCACCTCAGACAGAAGCTCCACTTTCTCTGCCATCGACTCCAGGTCTCCATGGAGCTCCCGAGACTCACGAAGGACAGCCTGAACACAGGGCAACAGGGCAGTGAATGAAAGGTATGCGTGGTATGCTCTCCTGCAGCATGAATCTCCATGAATCCAGCTCAGATCATGTCCATGTCCATGTCACTGAATAGAACCCATGAGGATGCCGATCTGAACTCACCTGGTACATTCGTATCTGCTCCTGCAGATGAACAGAGGAGTTCCAGATGATGTTTGCCCTCAACAGACTTTTTGCTTTCTCCGACCACCGCACAATGAAGTCCAGCATCTCATTATACTCATCTAAGTAGCAGACAGCCTGAGGAGCCAAGATAAGAGCCAAGTATGTGAAGTAAGAGTTGTAATTTATGTTATAGCATTAACAACATTTACATGGGGGAAACAGCTGTGTTGTGCAAACCTTTTTGAGCCAGTTGTTCCTGCAGTCTGCCAGCCGTGTTGTGTGATGATGCATCTCTGATAGTTTGCTGATGGCATCGCCAAGCTGTTTGGCCAGCAGGGGGTTTCTGCGGCCAAAGTCTTGTACAGCAGCATCCAGTTCTGACAGGGTGCGACCACAGCAGTCCAAATCCTCAGCCAGGCTCTGAGGAAAAGAAACGAAGCATGTCATTTTATCCTGACAACATCTAGTAGTCTGGAATTTGGTGTTTCTAAGCAAGCTGTACCAACCACACATTCACAGAGAGACCAAGCAAAAATAAGCCGACCCACCTTGACCTCCTCCTTGGCATGATCGACATCAGGAGATTTTTCCTTGAATTTAGCCGAGACTGCTTTGAGCTTCTCAGAGATGTCGTGGATTCTAGAGCTGAAGTCCTCTTTAATCTCTCTGGTTTTCTGGATCTCTCTCTCTTTCGAAAGAACCTAGAACATATTAAGAACATGTCAACAAATGCCACAGGACTAAATCATCAACACAGTGATCCTGTTAAGGTCTTATTTACACAGTACCTGATCCTCAATAGCGCCCAACGCAAGTGAGACCTCAGCCAGCTGCATGGAGATTTCAGAGGGCAGTATAGTGTACAGGTCCAGGTACTTGCTCTGTTGCTGCTCTGCTAGTTTATCCACATTCTGACGATAATTGATCACTTCTCCATGTACAACCTGTATGCAACAGATGGAGGACACATGTAAGCTTTCACAGAAGCTTTGGGGATGATTGGAGAACCATAAACGTGCCATATACCTCAAGCTCCTGCAGCAGAGAATCAATGTCTGGTGTGGGATTGAGAAGAAGCTCCCTGGTCTCCTGAATCCAGGCTTTAACGACGCTGAGTTCCTTCTCCACCTCCTCCCTGTCCCTCAGTTCCTGAGCTGTTTGAGCCCGCTTGGTCTTGGACTGTGTCAGGAGGCTAGAGGCAAAGAGAATGTTTGAAACAATCTGCTTTTAATCTGAATCAAACTATTTGTTTAGTCGTCTCACTACCTTTCCATTTGGTCCTGCACAGCTCGGATCTCTTTCAGGCTGGGCAGCTCATCCTGCTCGTTTGTTGGTGAAGGCACTTCTACGTCATGCAGCAGGCTGAGGGCATACTGGCGGAGCAGTGTGAGAGAGGAGAGCTCTCGCTCCAAGTCCTGGCTCAGCAAGTCATGTTGGTCCAACAGAGACTGCAAGGTGGCTTTGGAAGCCTTCTCCACGGCACTGTCAGGGAAACGACTCTGAAGCTCATCAGAGACCGCTCTCACCTTCACCATCTGTACAAAATGATTAGGAAAGTTCAGCTGCAAGTGAAACTCGATATTGAAACAGATATTTTCCACCGTTGTCTGTTCGTGTACCTTCTCTCTAAAAGTCCTCCATTCCTGTGCCGTGTCCTCGAGTACTCTCTCCTGTCCCCGCGCCACGCTTCGTAGTCGCGTCCAGCGCTGCCACACGGTGGTCATGGAGCGGCTGATGGTGGCCTTGCTGGCATCACTCCCCACCAGCTCCAGCTGGGCAGCCTGCTCCTCTAAACCACTCAGTTTCTCTTGGAAGCCGCTCACCAGTGACACGAGGGACTGAAAAATGAAGAGACATTTAATGAACTAAGCGATGAAAGAAGCACCACTCATCTAGTTAAGGTGTTGAATGCTTTGGCCTCTCATACCCGATGACTGCATAGCTTATCTTCAGCCTCTTGGCCTGTGCCTGCCTTTGCAGTGGAAAATTCAGTCAACTTCTTTTCAGCCTCGTTCATGAGCTCGATAACAGTCTGCCTTGCCTCCTGGTACGACTTCCACTGAGCCACACAGCTAAGAAAAACAAAAACAGACGAAATTAGAGGATAACATTTCATCATTAACTAAATGTCCAAATAAATCATCGCTGTGCACGTGCACCGTTGCTCGTTTCGTTTTCTCTACCTGTGAAGGACATCCTGGTGACACTGGAGTTGATCATGGACCTCCACACCTCTCTGCTTTGCGGAGTCCACGCTCACACGGAGCTGGTCTTTAGCTGTGGGATTGACCACGTTCTCGAGCTGAGGCAGCAGAGTCTGCAGCTCCTCTATGTGGGTGAGGAACTCCTGCTCTGTGGCCATGATGTCGACCTGCTGCCGGAGACACTCCTCGTAGTTCTCCACGTCCACGCCCAGGCTCGCTTGCTGCAGGAAGGACACGGCATCCTCCAGCCATTCGCAGGCTGACTGCATCCTGAAGTGATACTTCTGGCACAACACCAGGGCGTCCTCCAGAGTAATCTGTACACACCAGCAAGGAAGAAAAATTAAAGATGCTGCCATGCATGCAAAGCAGTCAATGCATACAATAAAACGACATGTTGAAAAACGGTGATCATACTGAATGTATTATCGTCCCACCTGTTTAGAGCTCAGCGCTTTCTGAACATCTGCCTGCAGCTTTGCCATTTCCTCCAGGCTTGTATCCACGTGGACGGGGACGAGCTCATTGGCGCTGATATACTCCTGTTTCTCCCGGCTGCTAAGAGCAGCAACTATTCTCAGTCGCGACTGCACTTCCTCCTGCATGATTTGCTGCTTTCTGATCTCCTCCTGCACCTTCTCCACCCTAACATCAACAATCACAGCACAGTCCAGTTCATCCCTGACCTGCTGCAGCCAGTCCAGGGTCCTTTTCATCTCCGTCTCAAAGTCTTTACTTTGGACAAACCTGTTCTCACACTCCTCAATCAGGTCTCCTACCGCAGCCTGCAAAGATCTCAGCTCCTCTTGCCAAAGAACCACTTGGTCCTTGGAGGCATCATGGGCTGCTTGCTCTACGCGGGGTGCAAGAGTGTCCATCTGGTCCATGAGCCTTGATAAGTGAGAGCTGGCACTCTGCAGACTCCCCGCCAGAGCGTGGTAGTTTTTCAGCCTCTCCTCAGCTGACTGCGCCTCTGCGTTAACTTTCACAAGCTGCTCTTTTGTGGCCTTCAGCTCAGAGTCAACCTGCAGCACCATTGCCTTGTGGTCCTCAAAGGACTCCAAGGTTTCATCCAGATGCTCTACTTTCTGTTCAATCAACCTCTTTAGGCCGTTGTACAGGCTCACGAGCTGGGTCATTTCCTCTGGGCGCCATGGTTGACCGGTGCTACGAAATCCCTCTTTCTTCTGGTTCAGTTCACTCACGGCTAGACCCAGGTTGCTCAGGTCAACCTGGATCGCTCTGTAATCGCTCTGCAAACTGAGAACCTCTTCTGTCTGGAGCCCTACGGGCTGCGTGCCCAGATTATTGAACTGCTCCTCGAGCTCTTTCAGCGCTTTATGAGTGACATCTATGAAGGATGTGTACTCGTTCCTCGTGAGAATGGCCTGCTGAATTTTCTCCTGCTTTTCTTTGGCTAGTGCTAAAATGCTGTTATACTGCTGGGGGAGGGTGTTGAGCTTTTCATCCAAATAGCAGTGGTCTACTTCATTGAGACTGGGTAATATTTCTTGACCAGCTCTTTGTACAATTAGGAGAAGATTCTCATATTCAATCGCCTGCTCCACTATGTGTTGATACTTGAGGAGCTGCGCTTCCAATTCAGCATCTCCAACCATCAGATTGATTTCAGGGAAGGTGACTATGTCGGCTTGTTTTATCCACAAGCAGATTTTCTCTAAGTCGGTCTTGAAGTACTTTCTGGAAACAAATACTTTTTCCAGCTCCTGAAGCTTCTGACCACATCTGTGTAACGTTTTGTCAAAGATGTTTTGCAACTCCTGCAACTTTGTGAGAATCTCGTTCCTCTCCTCCTCGCTGGCGTCCCTCATCAGGTCTCTCCCCTGAGACCACAAGGAGGTCAACTCACTCTGATAGGCTTTCAGACTGCTTTGGATGTTCCTACATGTTCTGACCTGCTTGGCTAGGTCGTCGGGTAACAAAGCGATGTACTCCTCAGCCTGAGCTTTCTTCTCGTTCTGCTGGACCCAGGATATGGACTGGCTCACAGCCATGAGGAACTGTGTTCTCTCCGTGAAAGCCTTGCTGAGGTGTTTTCTGCGCTGCACGACCTTCACGCTCAGAGATTCCACCTCAGACTGAGTGTCTGTAATAAGCTGTTGTAGACGTTGACGTTCACTGAGACCCAGCCGGGCCAGCACCCTGTCAGCGTCAGCCATGGCCTGTGCCAGCAGGAGCTGCTTGGCTTCTAACTCGCTGCAGATGCTCAGGTGGTCGAACAGGAAGCTCTGAGCCAGCTCTGGAGGAGGACTCATCTTCATGGCCTCAGACAGGGCGGGCTGCTGCTCCTCTGCCCAGTCCCGAGCTTCTCTCAGACGAGCCTCAACCTGGCCCATATCTTCCAGCGTCACCACTGAGTCCTGGATTTTCCTCTCGATAAGGTTTTGCATCTGAGACCATCGCTGCTCAAAGTGGCTGATCTGCTCTTTTACCAGCTCTTTGTCATCCAGGTTCAAATGTTGGATGACTTTTTGTTTCTGTTCCTTCAGGTCCTCGAGAGTGCCCTTCTGTTCTTCCAGAGTTACTGCAAGCTTCCTTAATGCCTCCAAATGCTGAGATGAACTCTCAGCATCCGTCCTGTAACAGAAAAAACTAAATAATCATTGTGTTGGGTGGGAAAGAGGCCTTGACAAACAAGCGGTCTTTCACAGAGATCCCTGAAATTTGAAAACATTTTCTTGCAACTTAAAACTTGGATTTGATTATGTGAAGAGATTTTAATGTATGCTTGATGAAGAAACACACCTGGCCAGATTGTCCCACTCTTTGGACACCTGTTCAAACAGCGCCTCGACCGCAGTGATACAGTCGTGGTATTCTTTGGACCTCTGTAGGTCCTCCTCTCTCTGGCTCTGCAGCTTGTTGGCCTGGTGACAGAGCTCGAGCCAGGAGTGGCTCAGGTGGTCAAGCTCTGCATGTTCTGAGGAGTCCTGGCCACCAGTCAGTCTGCTCACAGTCTCCGTCATCTTGGTCAGGATTCTCTGTTTGGACTGCAGTTGCTGGCTGCATTCCTGTGTGACAAGCAATATACTGGATCGTAACCGTAAATACATCCAAACAGATCAGAGAGCAGATCTCTCTTTAATCCCCCAAAAAACAGATATTTAGATAATGATAACAAAATCAACAACTGTTAAGGCAGAGAGCACGTGTAGATTCATTTGTTTGTGTTAAACTTTGTGCACCTTGTCAGTGGATCAGGGGTTTTGATACTGTGCCTACCTTGGCTTGTGACAGCATGTTTTGAGCGATCTTTGTCTCCAACTCTGCCGGCCTTCTGGAGAAGCTGAGGAGCTGCTGCTCCATGTCCTGGAACAGGCTGCTCAGGTCTTGCTTCTGTTCCTTGATCTCCCTCCAGCCTTCTGAAAGCTCCTGTGACCTGGACATCCTTTCCTCTATCTGCAAGAAACACATGTACACCTTCCTACAGTCAATATTTGTATATATAGCCATATATAGACACAGCTGGTAATAGATACAGGCCATTCATAAAGATTCATAAAACGATCCCTTCATTTTGTACAATGCACAGATAGGGAACGGTTACTGACCGTGAGTTTGACCTGTTGGACCTGAGCAGCTGCCACTCTCACAGCATCATCAGACAGGTCACACACAGAACACACCAGGTCCAGGTAAGTGCTGGCCTGCTCCTGAAGGGCTCTGTAGTGTTTCACCTGTGTGTGCAGAAGTAATCCATCAAAAGAAATTAACACATCACCACTAGTGAATTCCACGAGAAGTAAGGCAGAGTTTCACTCTGCCCGTTACCTGCTTCAGAGCTTCCTGCAGACCAGATGGTCCCTGGTCGTTGAGCTGAAGCTCCTCCTGCACTGTGGTGAGCCAGGTCTGGCACTGCTGGAGAGTGTCCTGATGGTTAACGTGCTTCTGTAGTTCTCGGTCCAGACTCTGGTACACCTGTATGAGCCAAAACGAGGTAAGACCTTGACTAACTTCATATCATAACATAAAGTTTTTTCTCTCAAAGATCTATGAGGGGTCTGTATGACTCACACGTTGGGCAGTGCTGCAGATGGCAGAGTAACTGTCTCTGGTTCCCTGTTGATGTGCCTGGACTTGCTGACTGATCTTAGCTTGGACTTGGTCTGTACAGCTGGCTACGAGATCTTCTCCTTTCTGGTTCAAGCTGGTGAGACGTTCCTCAAATATGGCTATCTCCTCCATTATTGCCTGAAAAACAAGTTAATACACACAAGTGTGAACCAAAATATGATGATGTAAACTGCACGACTGATGTCACAGTGCAATACGGTCAAGGTCACCTTGTGTCGGGCAAGTTGCTGAGTGGCCATTTCCATACCGCTGGTCTGCATGGAGTCTGAGGTCACCAGTCTGCTGGACATTTGCAGGAGCCATTTTTCAACCTCTTGCAACTCGCTGTTGTAATCTTCATGCTCCTTCACCCACTCCACGAGGTTCTGGACCTGCGTCTGAAGCACAACACGCAGCCAGTTTAAGTCTTTCATTAGGAGAAATATGCCTGACAAAATCTATGGTCAAAAATGGTTCAGCAGATCCAGCTCATACCTTAGCTGCTAAGCAGAGATCTTGGTAGTCGGCCTGCATCTTTTTCATGTTGTCACTTATAGTAGCGTCATGGACTGTGTCGAGCAGGGCCTCTCCTTTCTCAAAGACAGATTTCACCGCTGACTCATGAGACTGCACTGTCTGCTGGATGGTCTGCATGTATAAGAAGGGAGCACATGAGTGAGTTTTCTTGCTTTATTCACATGTTTATGTGTCACAGTGTTAAAGTTACCTTATACTTTGCAAGCTGAGCCTTCTTCTGGTAGAGCTCAGCTTTAGGCTCGACACTGGATGCTAAAAGGTTCTTGGTCTCCATCAGCCACTGTGCCTGGGCCTTGTATTTGTCCATAAAGTCTTTAGAGAGTGAGATACATTTCTCGAGAGAGCTATGCTCTGTGCGCAGAGCTTCCGTCAACTCTTTCAGCTGGAGCAGACGGGTGTCCACCTCGTCTTTCAGCTGCTCTGCTTCACGCTCCTCCAGGAACGCCATGGCTCGCTCCGTCTTCTCTCTCATTGTCTTCAGGTAAGTGTGGCCCTGCTCCATGTCGGACTGAAGAGCCTGAGAAGTACACGATGCTGCTTTTATTTATGCACTATCGCTGGCTGAAAGTCAACAATAGAAGTCTGAATGTGCAGAAAGCAATATAAGACAGTGTACCTCTAGTTTTTTCATCTTTCTCTCCATAGCAAAGCGGTCTACTGCATCAACGCTGATGGCCACGGTGCTGAAGTTATTCTGTACCGTGCTGAGCCAGTCTGAGAAGGTGCTGAAAACACACTGCGCCTCTTCAATGCAGGACACCTCCTCCTGGAGCTGTTTGATCGTGTCCTGCAATATAAAGGAAGAAGTCGTTCTATCTGTTAAGATCATGTATTAAAGCAGATATGCATGTATGCTCATGTGTTACTCTGTTCAAAGAGATGTTACCAGTAAATGCAGAAGCAGGACGTGGTAGCGGGCTGTAATCTTGGTGGCTCTGGAACTGATCCGGCTGCTAATATGGGTCTCATCCAGAACTTGCTGAGCCAAGAGGCTGAGGCCCTCCATCTCCTCTTGATAAACCAGCACTTCCTCCTGCCAGCTCTGATCATACAAAGATCATTAGAGATATCTGAACAACACTAACATTTATTAGACTGAAAATCTGAATGTGTCATAAGGTTTCCATGTGCAAAGCTTCTGTGCATGTGACACTAACTTTTATTAACTGGAGTTGAGCATCCTTCGTGGTGCGGTCAGACCGCCGGTGGCTGCGCAGTTGTGCTTTGGTCTCCATGCCCTTTAGCCAGCTGTCGAGACGCTGAAACTTCTGCTCCATCTGCCGGAGTTTGGCCAGAGCGCTGTTCAGCTGAGCTCGGGTGTCGGCCAACCGGGCCTGGTACAACCTCCACTCCTGCTGCTGGGTCTCCAGCGCTCTGTCTTCGATCTGAGGCAGGCCCCAGGGAATGACCAGTTCTCGACTGACCAGCAGGGTGTTAAGCAAAGCCTGGCCCTCTGTGCAGTGCAGCTGCAGTTCCTGTAGTTACACAGATGTGGATGAATACTCTCATACCTCTAAACTTTCAGATAATACATTAACACTTCCCCACTAAGAACTTTCCGACCTGCAGCTTTTGCAGAGTCTCCTCCAGCATGTCAACATCACCCTCCAGTTGGGTGTAGCAGCCAAGCTTCTCTTGTTCTTGTTCCAGCCAGTCCTCGAAAGCATGGAGGCCTCGCTGATACTCCTGGTGGACTTTCACCAGCTCCTCCGCTTTGCCTACTGCCCTCTGAGAAGACAATGAAGATAAAGATTCAGTCATAATGTGAGAGCTATTCGATTATAACCTTTCCTTTGAAAAGTTGCTATGCAGGCATTGCTAAATGCAAAGATAATAATAATAATAAAGCTGAAATATATTTATATTTATTTTTTAACATGCACTGTTAAAAACATCTGTTACCATGGCGTTGTCTTTGAGAGTGTTATAGCGCTCTTGCACATCTTGGAGCTCCAGTTGAGTGACAAAGTTCTCAGCAATGCTGGCACTCTTTGCAGTGATGGTGTCCAGCAGGGTGTTGTGGGTGAGCACTTCTTCATACAGCAACTGAAACAACAGAGTTTAACTCATATATCCTTTCACGACTTCCAAAGTGTTCTGTATTTGTCTATATGAGCTGAATTAAATCATGTATATGTCTAAGCAGTATACAGTATGACTGAGAAGACTGCAGTACCTTGGCTTTACTCAGATTAGCAGTTTTGTCTCTCATCTCTGGGCACTGTTTGTCAGTCGGGTCAAGGCTCGCCTCCACACGCTCCACCCATGCAACAAACTGCCGTACATCCTCCTGGTAACTGGTCCACTGAGACAGGGAACCCTCCAGCTGACTGTCGATTTTAAACATCACAACAGAGTCAGACAATCGCACAGGGGTTGTAACAATAGCAGCGATACAAGACCTGACATAGATAGTGGCAGCAGCAGTTAGAGGCGGTGTACACTGTCCACTTTCAGGAGAAACCTTGTGACGTTACCTTTTGCACTGGATTGAGGCAGAGAGCAAGGCGTCCCAGGAATCCTTTAGATCCTGAATTTGTTTCTGGACTGCAGGCACTCCTTCAGCCGAGGTGTTTCTCTGCACTGACTCTCCTCTTGTGATCAGCATCTTCAGCTGGATCTCCTTCTCCTGACGAGCCGTCAGCAAGGCCTGGCACAACATTCACACATTTATTCCACTTCTTTAAATGTTAAATCAAAGTGGTGACTAATTCTGAAAAACACCAGCAGCTTTCTGTACCTCCAGCTTGATCATCCTGCTGTCGAGCACGTTTTTGTCGGCGGTGGGGGCGCAGTAAGTCTGCAGCATGTGGCTGGTGTCAGCCACCCAGTTCTGCAGCTCTTTCAACCCTTGGGAGAAGAGCTGGTGCTCAGTGACTATTCGATCAATCCGCGATGCCTTCTCCTGCAGAACCACGAACCAGAACATTACCACTGAAGCACTGAAGATGAATCGGCAGCAGGCTCAAGCTGATAAGTGCACATGCAGATTCTTTGATGACTAATACAGATTTAGTACAAAAGACATAAAGGAAATACGACTGTATAACCAGACTTACAGTAACAAAAGAAAAAAAATAGTGTTTAATCATGGTGAGTTAGTACCTTCACTGTTTATCATCTGTAAAATAATGTTAACTCAGAGCTCGATCCAGTCTAGTGCCTCTGTCTCCTCTCCAGCTCTACCCCCAGAAAAAGCCCCAGTGCACAGGCAGGTTGGTAGGCATTACTGTACCTTGGTCAGGTTGGTTAAAGCTAGGTACTGAGCAGAGAGCTGCGAGACACGGTGCACAAAACCCTTTCCGGCCGCTTGTTCATCCCACAGCAGCTGGGCCTTCTCTTTCAGCCTGTTCAGCTGAATCTCGTGAGAGGCTAACTCCTCAAGCACAGACTGGAAGAGCACAAGCAGGTTATCAAAGAGGCATGCAAGCTGACACACAGATATACGACAGTTAAATCCAGACACAGACCGAGGGGTTAGGGATGGCGACATGGCAAAAAGAAAAGCGAATGAGTGTTACTGTTGGTAAAGCTCTTCATGACGTGCAATCAAGGCCTCTGGATGACGGTTTGAAACAGTTAATAGATTCTAAAAGCAATTCTTTTATAAATGAGGTGAGTATTAATCCTCTGCGAGAGATACTGTTAAGAACGTGAGAGTGGCACAGAGCAAAAAGAAAGCAACTGGCAGTTAGAATATAAGTTAGAATAACAGCAACATTAAACCAAATGCAAATGACAGCGATAGTCCTGTTGGCACCCGAGCACAGAGTGGTGGTTGCGCTTGAACATGAATGGTCCTGAGCATGACGGGTGTTCCAGGCTCGGTGGACATTGGTACCTGCAGCTTGTGGAGCTCCAGCTTCTTGGCTGTGAGGTCATGAAGCCTCGTGCTGCTCTCCTGCACGGCCAGCTCTGTGGCATTCAGGCACTCCTGAAGAGGCTCGGCACTCGCCTCGAAATCCTTCATCTGAGACAAAAGGTTCTGAAACACACACCATGATATGAAACTGAGAGATGTTTCTTTGACTCTTTTTTATAATGACTGGTGAGGAGGCACATGTAGGCGCTCTTACTTGTAGACTCGTCTCTCTGTTGTGTAAACTGGTCATCATATTCTTCCAGTCCTCTCTGGCGGTGTTCGTTTTAGCTCGAACTGCATCGACTTTGTCTTTGGCTGCGATGCTAGAGACGAGCTCACCGTTCACGACCACGGCGTTCAGCTTCGACTGGCCTTGCTCTCTGTCGCTTAGAAACTCCTGAGGAGACAGAAAGAGATGCGACGATCACTCAAACATGTAGGGAAACTCTTCAGGACACACACACGCGTCAAGGTTTTAATGCTCTGGAACAAATCGCATTTGACACTGTTCCTGAGCTTACAGAGCCTGACATACACAGCATCTATTGAACATTAACACACAGTACAGGAGAAGACTGGGGCCGCAGTGCAGTGAGGATGGAGAGCTCAGCATTGTATTCAAACTAAATGAGCACCAAATGTTCACCTCTGAGAGAAATAGGTCATGGTCACACATGGAGCATGTGACTACTGTATAAACAACTTCCATGCCTGCCTGAGCTACCACAAGGCTACATTATGCAGCATTATGTAACACTGTGTTGGTGCTCTCAGTGGCAATCAAACCTGTAATTGAATGTGCCATGGCAACTGACGTTGTGTCCTGTACCTGAATCTTCTGCAAGCTCGACGAGGCCTCGTTGATATTTTGAGGCACATCGAAACACTTGGCCGTGTTGATCTTGGCGTTGACCAACCACTGCTGGAACTCTCTGAAGGCTGAACGAAACCCTTGTTCCAGCAGCTTCTCTTTGCTCTGGCACTCCCTGGATGCTTGGAGACTCAGACTACAAGAGAGCGAGAAGAGAAAAAGCATTTTAATGTAAAACACATATGATGCAGTACAATGTACAACTGCAGCATTCTGCATTGCACAAGTATTACTATTTTTACGGACACTCCTGGTGAACAGCCGGTGTCATTTTTTCCTTAAATAACTAAGACTGTTATGCGTCACACATACAGTATTCCTCACCTGTTGTATTCTTTAATGAGAGCAGAAACTCTCTCGGATTGCGTGGCCATGTCTCTGGAGAATCGGCACAGATCATTGAGCTGAGTCTTCAGACTATCAGACATGGGCTCAGCTTTGACAAGTTCCTCCAAAGTTTCCTGTGTGGAAAACAAATAACCAACCACCGATTAACATTACATGCCATATGCATCAGTCCTCTGCTGCTATCTTTGGCTTATCATTGAAACAGACCTACCTTTGCTATCTGCCATCCTTTAACGGCATCCTCTCCCACGTTTTTTCCCTCCACTTGAGACAACCTCAGGCGCCAGTCGTGCAGCTGACGGTTGAAGTCCCGCAGGTCCTGCTCCAGCTGTGTGGACCGGCTGGTAAATTCTTGTTCGGAGCTGGCTATCTGAGAAAGAGCGGTCTCTAGACTAGCTCGTGTCTGCAGTGCTCCACGTTCCCACTGTTCCCATGATGACAAGAGGGCCGCCTCCTCTCGCTCCATAGCCTCATAGCCCCCTGAGCCAGTGTGATCTCTCGCCACTGCCCCACATCTTTGAACGCGGTTCAGCCTCTCTCTGCCACGCTGCTTAGAGTCAAGCAACTCCTGGAAAGGGAAAGAAAATCACTGTAGTAGTAGTAGTAGTAGTTCTACAACAGACCGGAAAGACGATACTGGAGAAAACATGAACCACTTTGGAGGACATACAGTATAACTCTCAACTGTTTGTGACCAGGAGCCACATACAGTTTTTTAAAATTAAATTTCTCACCTGAACCTTGGACAGCTTTCTCTTGATGGACATCGAGTCTCCCGACAGGTCTGACCAGCGCTGGAGTTCCTCCTTTGCTGAAATCAGCCAGTCATTGAAGTCTCTCAGAGCGTCAAGATACTGTTCATGCTCAGACACGATGGTCTGCATGGACTGCACTTTACCCTTTGTGGAAGAAGAAAAACAACTGTCAGATATGAATGAGGCACTGTCTAAATCTATTAGGCTAATTCTTTGTCATGGAAGTTGGATGGGAGTTTGCAACCTTGAAGTTTTGTATGTTCACAAGTTCAAAGTCAGTTGGATATATGGCTGCTTGTTTTCCTGAATTAATCATCCAGTATTCAATTATTTCCAAGCACCATTAAACCTGTGCCAGTATTTAGATCACCTTGACAACAGCTGAGATGTCAGCAAAGTGTGCATTGAGCTCCGCCCTCGACTCTGGTCCAAAGGTCTGGTCGCCTGTTTTTTCATGCATCTCCACCGCTTTGTCCGTCAGGCGCGACAGTGCTGCTGCGTGAGCGTCCACGTCGGCCTGGATGGCCCGGAGGCGCTCGAGCAAAGCCGACTTCTCTTTGAGGCCCGGCTGCTGAGGCAGAGTCATGCCTAACTCCTGCTCCACCGACTCCATCCACTGCTGCAGCTGGCTTTTGTTTTCCTGGAAGCTGGTCCACTGAGCCACTGTCCACTCCAGACGACTGCACGTGATAATTCAATGTTATAAGAAATGAAGGGGTGCATTTACCTTTGATTATGAACTATAATGTCATAGGTGTTAGTTCCTACCTGTGACAGCTCATGGAAGTCATCAACATATTGGCCCAGGCGTCCTTCAGGCTCTGCAGCTGTGAGCAGATGACCTCCTGTCCCTCCATCCTGTTGTGCTTTAGGACCTGCTCTCCTTTTCCTACAGTCATGTTTAGCTTCACCTCACCTTCACCCTTCATGAGCAGGATATCCTACATGCATAAAAACAAAGAAAGATTAACTACGGTTTCAAAACATAATCAAAAGTATATATATTTTTTGCATCAGGCCATCATCCACTGACCTGTACAAGACCCAGTCTTTTCTCCAGAGTCTCTTTATTGCCAACCGTGCTGTTTAGTGAAGCCAGACGCTCCTGGACTCCATTAAGCCAGGTCCAGGTGGTCTGCAGTGTCTCTTCGAAGGCTTGCTGCTCCTGTAAAGTGAGCTGGCAGCTGCGCAGCCTCTCCCTCACGCGCCTCAGTAAAGCCTGGTGCTGGGACTGCAGCTGAGCTGACACTCTTGTCTCGCTGCCGTCGCCTCGCCCGCCTTCATTCAGGGCCTGGCCCTCCTGACACAAACGCTCAAATGAATCCCTGTGTGAAGGGAGGTAAAATGTTTAAACAGCTTGATAGAACACTTGAATGTTATTGACCGGGGATCATTATTAGGGATGACACACACCTTTCTTTGAGCACTTCCTGCTGATATTCCTCCACCTGCTCAAGCACGGCCTTTTCAGGACCACGCTGTTTGGCCTCGAGCAGATCTGTGGTCATTCTCGATTCCATGTGCTCCAACCACCACCTGAGCTTCTTGAGGCGACCCTCAAACCTACAAGGCATTTACAACGCAAGGTTAACAAATAGCCAGCTCACAAAGGGCTTCACAGTACCGACTGAGTCTCTTACCCCTTCATGAGAGACGCGCTGTCTTCCAGGATCTGTTGGTTCTGCCTGCACTGCTCCACGAAGCTGTCCCAGTCCTGCTGGATGGAGGACAAGTGCTGCTGGACTTGCCCAGCACTCGCTTTGGGAAGATGAAGCAGGAGCTTCTCTCCTTCCTCGCAGACCTGAGTGAGACGTACCTCACCCTCCTCCACGCGATCCATGGCGCCCTGAGAGATAAGCAGTCACTTTTAGCTTTGTGTTTCTAACTGTAGGGATGAGTTAGTCCAGGATCGGTTTTACCTTCAGTTTCTGCAGTTTGATGAGTTAGTCCAGGATCGGTTTTACCTTCAGTTTCTGCAGTTTGCGTTCCACAATTTGAGTGTCTCCAGATCGGTCAGAGCATTCTTTCACGATCTCCCTCTGCTCTGAAAGCCACCGATGGAACTCCTGAACCAGATCTGAGGAGACAGAGAATTACTATCCAGTGTAGATTCAAACTCTGCTAAAGCAGAAAGAAAGACAAACACTCAGTGATCACTACATGGCTGCGAGTTAACATGAAGAAATTAACAGGGGCTACAGAAAGTAAGTGGTCACAGAAACAGGATGTGTAATATCTTTAGACAATAATGTGACACGTGAGCTACCGCACCAAGTGACGAGTTAATGTTCTGTCAGATTTCTCACCATTGAACTGCTGCTGAAGACAGTTCTGCAGTGACACCAGCGTCCTCGCAGAGAGCTGGTTCACAGACTCGTAAGACTTGATGAGGTCAGTGAGAGCTGAGCCCAAACCAGCCAGCTCCTCAGAGGGATATTTTCTACACAGGGTGTTGAGGCTCTCCCGGGTGGAGTCAATACTCCCCTGCTGATTTTGCAGTTCTTTCTGGAGGTCCTTGAAAACATTTTGAACAACGTAGATTAGTTTATTAGTGTCTGAGGCCTATCTACAAAACAAAGGCTGACTGGACACATGTTGACCTGGCTGCACCTTCACTCTGCAGATGTCCTCAGGATCCGAGCCGGTGGGAGAAGAAACGAGGGAATCCTCCATACTTTTTAACCATGCGGACATCTGGGAGATGTAGTCTTCCAGCTGTTTCCTCTGGAAGCTGAAGTCCATGAGGTTTCCTCTGGCCTGCTCGTGTAGCTTCTGAACAGTGCTGATCTTTTTACGGAGGTCGTTCTCCAGCACCTGATGAAAGTGGGGGAAACTGTGCAATGCAGTTTAACCATTTAAACAAAACAAACACATGAGATTATAATAATCTTTCAGTACCTGTAATTTAGCAGGCGTCTCTTGACTTTGACTGCTCTTCTTCAGCTCTGCTACTTTGCTCTGCAGGATTTCAAGTTTCTGCTCCTTCTCGCCCATTTCTGTCTGTGGATGTATGAAATGAGAAAAGCACGTCTCTGCTCAGTTGCTTTGCTTTGTGACTAGGCAGGATTTCTATCATTTAAGGTGCAGAGCTCATCATATTAGAGTTACGTCAGGCAGTTTGATCGCACTAGCTATGCTTTGTGTCTGACAGTAAAGGGTCTTGGTAGCATTGTCCTGTGTGGAAAACCATTTTAAACAAATGATCCCCAGGGATGACAAAGTCTTACCTGTAACGTGGAGAGCCTTCCCGACACCTTCTGACTGTCGTTGAGGTTGTTCAGGCTCTCGTTCAGTTCAATCACACAGCTGCTCGTCCAGCTCTCGATGTCCTCGTTGATTTTCCGTACATCTTCCCACAGAGTCAAACTCTGGTTCAGCCGATCGATGTTGTCATCTATCTTCTCAGACACCTGAGAGGTCACAAACATTTACTCTCTGTGGTGTGTGTGGCACCGACGAACATGATACAGACTGCAAAGCTCTACATTGTAACTGTCAGCCCACAGAATCCAAATAAACTGCACTCTGCAGTTAAGCTCTTTCTGATTCTGACTTTCCAGTAAATCATTTCTGTAAAATGCCAATGTTTTATATGTCTCTTCTTCAAATCCCATTAAAGAACAGCAATTCATTCACACTGACATCAGATCAACACATAATCATAATCATAAAATCAGACGTACATCCAGCCACTGATCGACAAGCGTCTCCATATCCTTTTTCATCATCTGAGCGTCACAGTCAGGGATCTTCTTCAGTTCAATCACCAGTTGTTTTCCTTTACTGGAAAGCTGGTCCAGTTCATGTTGCCTGCTGGCCATCTCGATTTTCACCGCCTCGTGCTACAAACGGAGAGAAAACACACGTCAGCAAGAGTCTTCAGAATTCTGATGATCGATCACAAAGGCAAAACAAAAACCCAGAGCTGAGATCATGACTTGATCTGACCTTGGTGAGTGACCTCCTGGTTTCCTCGTGGTCCTTCAGAACGGAGCTTATATCAACCAGAGGTTCAGTGCTCTCAATGATGCTGCTGATGGAGGTTTTCAGGATTTGGTATTCTCTCAGAAGCTCGACAAGGACATTGCACTGCTCCTGTCTGTCAAAAAAGAGAGAAGTACAAGACTGTAACTGAGCAAAAAGAGCCCTTCTAATGAAAAACATCTGCGCTTTCATTCCTTCAGTACCTCTCTGTGATGAGCCTCTTGGTGTCCTCCCACGTGGTCTCCAGCAGACTGATTTCCCTCAGCACCTCGCCTGCCAGCTCAGCATCTCTCTGGGCCAGCTGGTTGCCCTTATCCCTCAGCCACTGCTCCTCGTGCTGGTGTGACTGTAGCTCATCCTCCATCTGATTAAAGAACCGTAGCCTGACAAACAGAGGGATAATATGGTACTAGTTCCAAATTTTAACTCAACTTTTGGATTGTACGATAAACCTAACAGACATCGATCTGATTGCGCTCTCGTAATGCTTTACCTCTGCTGTAGTGCGTGCAGACTGGGCTCTTTGAAGCTCTGGTGGTCGGCTTTTTCTTCGATGTCCTCCACAGCTTTGAGCAGCTGCTCCTTCCGCTGTCTGAACGAGGTCCACAGAGCCCCCAGTGCTTCTGCTTCACTCTGCTTGGTACCGAGCAAGTTCCTCACTGCGTCCAGCTCGGCACTGAGTGAATCAGCCAGCATGCGGCAGGACTTACGAGAACCCTCATCAGCACCGATGTGGAGGTGGCTTTTGCAGAGACTGCTGTCCAGATTGACGGCTAGAGTCTCAAGCTGGCTGATGTCTGGGACAATAGTGGCCAGCTCCTGCTGCAGCTCCTCTACTTTTCCACGGTCCCAGCTCCCGGCACTCTCCACGGTCTGCTTCAGACCCCGCAACACCCCTGCAGCCACGCCGTGGGTCTGCAGGAAGGCCTCAAGCCTTTCAAGGCACTCTAACTGGAGGTCAGATGTGTGTCGGGCCTCCAGGTAAGGCTGCAGAGAGCTGTCCGCTCTGCTGCGGAGGAGCTGAGCATCATTAGGCTCACAGAACTGACAGAGCTTCTCAGTCTGCTGCTCCAAACTCTGTCTGACACTGGACTGCTTCTGTAAGGCCGCCTGGGTCTCCTATCAAAGGCAGTTGATAGAGGATCAGTTGCTGTTGTTTGATGCTATTTGTCTAATGGATCTAGGATGAGTAGCATCCTGCAGACACAAACAGACGAACAATGATTCTCAGCTCTTACCTTCACTTGTACGGTTGCAGGCTGCAGGTTGCTGATGTTGATTTGAGATGATGAGTGCAGATTTGACAGAATGGTTTCACTCCACTGGGAGAATTTGAGCAGGGCCTGGTCAAACTGCTCCACCAGTGAGAGGTGGCTCTGAAGATCTTTGATTCTGTGAGACAAAATGGCAGAAATAAAATAAAATAAAAATAAAAAATCTGCTTAAACCAGCATTTCTACTGTATGATTTGCAATATTTGATTAAATGCAGTTTAATCTCACACACTGTGTTATTCCTACACTTGTCTATCAATCTGTGGTTTATTGCACCTGATATCTGTAACGAACACGTTCATATTAAATCCAAATCACAGACAAACCCCGTGTGATTCAGGGTACTAATATCCTGAAATCCACTTGTATTCTAGACATCTTTTCTATTGCTGAGTCACATTACATTTTGCAGCTGCAATAACCATTTCCACCTGGAATACGTATTTCTATTTTAGATTAAATATGCTGCTCTTCACTTCACCTCTCTTCTCGTGAATGAGGTTTTGTTTGACAGCCAGCTGTCCGTTCAGGTTTGTTAAAAAGGTGTTTGAATATGCTGCATCACACTGAGTGTGAGCTTGCTCGTGTGTGTGAGACCTATAAAGAAAATGACAAAATATAAATGTGTTAGATTCTCTTACCTTTGAGGGATGACTTCGTTTTGAACATGCAGTCTCTTCTTCAGGGCCTCCAGCTCGTCTTTCAGCTGCCTCACTCGCTCTTCTGGTGCAGTCGGACACAAGGACATCCCCAAAGACGCCAGTTCAGCATGAGCGGGCTCGAGGGACTGGACCTCAGAGTGCAAGGCCTGCGAGGAAAAGCGTTTGTCAGTACATTTTGTTTTAAAGTCAGTGCTGTATAAATAAATGTGTGTGCATGTATCTATTTATTTACATGCAAATAAAATGTGTGTATGCATCGTACCTGCAGATCTTGTAACTCTGTGCGGAGCTTGGCTTTATCCGCTGACAGACTCTGACTCTCCGGTTTGGATGTGGATTCACTTCTCTCCAAGCAGGAAACAAAGTTTGAACGCAGTTTCTCATACCTGAAACACATCGGTAGAAAGGGTAAAATTGTATGAATTATTCAGTTTACACTGTTGATTATACTTTACTGTGAGTAGAGAAATGTGTGTCTATCTGTCTAGGATAAGCCGGTGGCTCTTACTTTTGCCAAAGAGAAAGCAGGTTCTCCAGAGAGCTCTGTTTGTCCTTGGCCTCCTGTGTGTTTTGGTCATAGCTGCTGTTCAGCTCCGTCACCGTCCTCTCTGCTTGCTCTTTGTCACTGAGTCTTCGGGCGCCAGCTGACAGAGACAGCAACGTTCCCTTCAGCTTTTCCAGTTGCTGACAGACGTCCTGGAGATGAAAAGCACAAGACGGTGACCTACACAGCATCACAAGTGAGCTGGAAAAAGTGTCTCTGAAATAAAAAAGGTCAAACTAAAAACAAGCGAACACACCATGTGATTCTGAAGAGCTTTATAGGTCTCCGATGAGGAGGTGCAGGATTTGATAGGATGCTCCAGTTTTATGTGCAGGTCACTGAGAGACGCTTGCACCTAGGGGAGAGAATAATAATCAAAATCAACTCGATATCTTCTCTAAATGTCGCTCTCACTGACATGATATTCTTAGCAATAAGCTTATTTACCTCCTCCAGACTAACTCTGAACTTCTGCTGGTGAGAGGAGCTTTCCTCCAGCTGTCCATCGAGCTGCTGTACGCTCTCCTTCAGCTCCTCCCAGTACCTGCCGATTTGGGTCAGGCGGGCCTTGATGCGAGCTGCCTCTCCCGAAGATACAAACTGGGCTAGTGCCTGAGAATCTGCCTCCAGCTGAGGAGGAACGTCAGCTCGCTCCTGAAGCTCTGCACCGACGACCTGGATTCAAAACAGCAAAATGAAAAGCATAACTGAGATGATGACCGAGTCTGTGGTTGAGGTAAAATTAAAAATGACATTACAGTGCTTTCTTGTAGTTGTACTAGAGTTACACCACGTCTCGGGCACATTGTAAATGACTGCTCACTCAGTTAGTCAGCTGAGCCTATAATGCATGTAAATATGTCGCAGACTTAGTGTCATTCACGCTACTCTGTGGTTATGTATCAACATTTATACCCACTGTTTATGAACTTCCTTCATTTTGCATTCAGTGCATCTATGTGCTGTTTTTAGCTCAGAGAATGAGTCCAGCCAACTTGCACTAAAGCGTTCAAGTGCTGCACCTTGTTGTTTTGCTCAAATTATATCTTCATAGTACGAATACTTTTCTCCAAGCTGTAAAGAACGAGTGGTATTTAGGGTTACTGTGGTGTGTCCTGTGGTCAGTCGGTGATCTACGATCTACGACCTTGCACACCACGCTAAAAGCAAGCATGCATCAAACCAGCACATGGTGACAGCTCGAGGTTGTCAGCGAACTTTGATGAACAGTTACTGCTCTCCGTCTGAGAGACGAGGGTGTCCAAGACAGAGCCAGTGTAAAGAAGGCCTGTGTTGTTGCTTTCTAACACCAACAGCCCCTTAAGACAGATTTATTGGTTTCCTGAAATGACGACGTGGATGTGGTGTAAGAGAGCTGTTGCTTTATATTACGAAACACCGTACCTTTATTGTGTTGATCTGTTGCTCAAGAGGCAGAGTAGAAGATTTCAGGACATCCAGCTGCTTTTCTTTGTCGGATATCCACAAAGAGAAGGCTTCAAATCCAGCTCCAAACTCATCCCACTGACACTTCATTTCTTCCAGAGTCTTGACACTGGAAAACAAGAGTTAAGTAATTAAGTGCCAGATAATTAGTTTTACTACATCTGGGTTTGAGATTGTGTTATGTACAAATATATTCTCAAAGTGTTTTATTGCTCTTTGTGGTAAACTCTTCTCATCTGGTACCGTATCATACTTACTCTTTTTTGAGCCCACTCTCTACTTTGTCCACTTGCTCGCTGAGGGAACGAGCTTGTTGTGAGAGCAGAGTCTTGTTCTTTGGACCGAGCTGGATTTCTGTTGCTCTCCTCAGCAAAGTGTTCATATGCGAGGCCTCTGCCTCACACTGCTTCAACAACACCTGTTCACAAAATACAGAGTTGATAATTACTTGAAAATCACAAATTACGTGCACAGGAGTTAACCCAAAGGCAAACTTTACTTACTCTGGCCTGGTCCAGTTCCACAGCCAGGCTTTCTGGGCTGCTGAAGTTCAGGTCTCTCTCCATCGTCGAGCGTGCCTTATTAACAAACTCATGCACTGCCTCCTGCTGGCTGTCAAACTCCTGCCAAGCTGCCAGTGTGACCTGAGGATGAAAATATCCCAAAATCATTGATATGGAATCAAATTCATATCGAGCTTTATCTATAAAACTCAACAAAATGCTATGTTTATATTTAGCAGCAAACTTAGACACTGCTGATATTCGACCTTTCCGCCATCATCATCACGTGAAGGTAGTCTAAATGTTGCAGCAGGGAAATAATTACTTTCTACTGGCAGTAATCCCAGATCTAGATTATCATCAAAAGAACACACTGACACATGATACATGTGCTGCCAGTCCTGCTCCAAACACATCATTAAGTATGCAGGTGACACCGCACTGTCTGGCTTTATCAGCACAGATGAGTCAGCAAAAAGAAGGACGGCTTATATTCAGCAAGCACCTCACCCCGGTGGACAGACACATCAGGTTTGTCGGTGTGCACCAGACAGAGAATGTTTTCATTTGATCCTTAGTGCATCTCTCCTAACACAGCACAGCCCCGAAAAAAGTTTCCATTTCAAACCTCCTCCACCTCCATCCTGTCCAGTTCTATAAAAGCACCATCAAGGGTGTGACGACTGACTCGCTGCATCGCTGTCTTCTAAAGGAACTGTAAAGCCTCAGAGGACGAGTCCTTCCAGCAGAAAACATCACTCAGACCTCTAAACCCTCCATTCAGGACAAGTGTCCTGCATCTCAAAAACCCGCCGCGGTAACTGAATCCCTCTCGCTAAAATCTTTAACCACATTTAGAAGAAACGAGTAGAGGCCACGTATTTAGTGAGTGAGGCAACTCTTAATGCCACCGTTTAATAAATAAATTCATCACCAGATGGGATGTGATTCGGCTCAGACACTGACATGGTGTGTGTTCATTTCACGGTAACTATGGGATAGGGACGGTGCAAACGAAAAGTTAAACTTCTGAGTTTTTAAGGTTTTTTTTGTGCATTTCATAGCCACCATAGAAGGTGAGGTGACGGGATTGCAATCAGGCACTAAATCCTACACACTGTCCCCTTAATCCGCTGTGATATTCACTAACAGTGTCCCAAAAGTTCCCTGACTCACTGGCCCAGTAACATAGCTCACCTCCAGGCTTTGTTCTTGTGAATCCATATTTTGCTCCATTTTGCTCAGCGTGTTCTCTAAAGTCTGCAGGTCCTGCTGCAGAGTCTCTCCCAAACCCTCCTCAGCCTGGAGCTGCTGGCCTCTGGTGATCAGCTGCTGGACGTCCTTCCTCTTCAGCTTCAGGCGCTTTGACAGTTGCTAATAGGACACATTGAAAGTGTTAATCTGTAGAAATGAACTTTGCCTTCGAAACAGGCCAGATAAAAGTCATTATTTCGCAGTTATATATTTTTGTACCTGGTGAATGAGAAGTAGCTGTTGGGCTTCTCTAACAGTTGGACAGTTCAGTATTTTGGTGACCTCAGCCTGAGCCTCTTTCTGCCCCTGGATGAGATCATCCAAAGTAGTCTGGACCTCTTCCCTGAACTGCACACAGTCCCCCACAGCCAGCACCATCTTCTCAGCCTGGAAGGCATGAAAAGATGATTAACTCATGCCGATGTATGTCCACTTTAATGCAATCAAACATATGTCGTTCCTTTAATTACCTCTAACAGAGAAGCAAGAAGACCCTTAAAATCGGTGGAGAGCTTGCTCAGTGTACTCGCTTGCCTCTGGGCATCGCTGTCAGCACAGATCTCAATAAGTACGGCCATACGTGCTTTCAGCCAGCCAAGATTGCCCTCCTGCAGCTCTGCATCATTCCTCAGCTCCTACAAACAAAAAAAGAGTGATACAGCCCGTGCAGTCATCTGATGCAAAGTGTTTTTACAGCTTTATCTTATCGACAGACAACTTATAACAAGTGACCCATCACAAAGGAGGCGAGAAGGGGCATGTCAGTGGATAGTTGGGGTGCATGGACTCACTCACCATGATGGTAGCTTTTACTTGGCCATATTTTCTGGGGTCGTTGGCTCGGTTTCTCAGCAGCCTCAGTTGGCTTTCTTTAGATATAAGCCAGCAGGAGAGTTCAGCGTACCTGTTTCATACCAGAAAAAAGGAATATTTCACTTCAAAATATGAAATGCAAAAAGATTTCAAGGATCAAGATCAGGAAAGAAAAGGCTGCATTTCTGCACACTGTCAAATGTAAGACAAAAGATCTGATCTGGTTCAGACTCCTTTGTGTTTACTTCATGTACAGCTTTGACAATAAAAGACAACTTGGAGCAGAATATTGAATCTTTCAGTGATAAACTTAAAAATATATACGCATTGCAAACCTCCTCGCCTTTCTCTCTTTAACTCAAATGAATGAAAGAATTTAAATGTGATTATTCTGGGTATGTAATGAATGCAGCACACTGCCTGGTTAATGAACAACACATTGACACAATCACTTCTACTGTTGCAACAAGGCTACAACAGTCAAAAGGTTCAATTCTATGTTGTAACCACTGCAGCCTCTTTACACATTAAGGGGAGGACCAGTTACTGCACCTCGCGTTGTACTCCTTCCATTTATCTGGGTGCTGCATGAGCTTCTGAAGGGTGTTCTCGATTTCCTCTTGGACCTCAGAGAAATCCTTTCTGGCTGTTTCCAGGGTCTGGTGGACAGGGTCACCCTCAGGGAGCTTCTGACAGAGTTCCTCCATTAACTGCAGCCTTTTCTCACATATGGACAGGGGGCCCTTTTCCCTAAAGAAGGCCTAGTAAAAAAAAAACACAGGAGAACATGGATTTTACTCTTGTTAGGCAAAAAACATTTATGCTGGTGCTTCGTGCACAGTACAAAAAAGTGAATATATATAAATTACAACACACACTTCTGATTTCGTATTTGCTCGACGCTGAAAGAGCCGGAGTTCTTTTGGAACAAGTTAATGAAAAATCGCCCCACTCTGCTACACAGCAGTGAATTTGCACTGAACTATTTCACACTGTGTTAATCAATACATGAGACTCAGCCAGCCGGCCAGCCTCTCTGCGCTCACCCTGTGCTCCTTGATGAGCCTCTCGCTCCCCATGCTGGCCAGGTGGCGGTTCTCTCTGGTCACCTCTGCCTGGCACTCCTGGAGCAACACCATCAGCTTGCTCCTCTCCACCTCCACTTTAAGATGCAGGAGGTGAAAGGGGGCGTCTGTCTGAATATCCTGGGAAATGAGGAACACAGACTCAGAGCGATTTCTTTTCGGGAAACGTTAGAATACAAGACGACAACACAAATATTATTATTACTGTTAGTTTACACCTTAAGGCATCATTTGGGAACTACAATACAAAATCACATTGGTGAAGTGTTTGTCTCTGTTATTCAGGAGAGTAAACTGCCAAAACAAAATCTGGACGACAGATATTTATCACCACAATATGCTGATATTATAATATACACTGTATAATGCACAAATTGACCTCAGCCCTGCACTAATAATCTTGGATCTGTATCCTTGCACTTGAAAAATGACACTAACCTTCCAGTGTTTGTGCAGCTTCCTGACTGTTTCCTGCAGCGCCTGCTGCTCCTGCTCCGGCAGAATGTCTGTCAGCTCATCGCAGGCCTTGAGGAACGCGTTCAAAACCCGCTGGTCCAGCTGACCAAAGAACTCCTGCAAGAAAAGTAAAAATAATCAAGGCCTCGTCATTTGTCGCACTTTGAACACAACAGGTCGTCACGTCTTAGAAGTAACCTTGATGAATCTGACACAGGGCACCATTTATTTTCTTACTGTGTGTTTCTTCAGCAGCTCCTCTGGGTTGCCTCTTTCTGTCAGACAGCTCTGTGCCATTTTAAGAACCTTCTCCAGCTCTACCCGTGACTCATCGAACCGCTTCATGAGGCAGCTGTTTGCCTCCACATGCTTCCGCCACTCTGTAGATTCCTTAATCATGGCCTAAGCACACAAAGAAGTATTTTTTTTTAATGCTTAAACAGATCTAAAAGCTGGTGGGAGCTGAAACAGTCCTTGAGGTTTCCTGTACCTGTGAGGAGGCCTGCAGGTCTCCGACCCGTTTCTGCAGAAGGCTCATGTCCATGTGCTGGAGGGTTTTACTGCCATTCATTATTTTCTGGATGCTCTGGTGGTTTCTCTCTATCACTGTCAGACACTTCTTACAGCTGTGGGTGAAGGTCGCCAGCTCCTGCAGAATCCAATGACAAGCAGTGCGTTAGCCATTTATTCATATTTTGAGATTATGCTTTTCAGTCTGAGACGTGCTGACATTGTGCATATCTTTATCTTACGTACACAGTATCTAAAAGTAGCTGCATCAAATGGTAGAAGTTTCTGGTTACCTGGCACTTCTGTTTAAAGTCCACTGGTCCCTCGGAGTCAGTGCTGCTGGTGATGTGACTGGCCTTTTCCAGCGCTTGATAGAAGCCGGTGATGTTCTTTTCCATTTCTTCCAGTGGAGGTAATAGAGACTGGGACTCCCTCAGCAAAGGCAAACATCTTTCCCGTACCTGATTGGAGGAAAGCGTGAAAAACACACAGCAGTCTAACTATAATCAACACACACTACTACATACAGATGCACACAAAGACAAAGAAGAGAGTGTACTTGACGACGTGCACACACACCTTGCTCAGTTGCTCTTTGATCGAGGTCATCACAGCCATCATCTGTGAAACTTCCTCCTGTGGAGTGTCTTTGGTCAACAGCTGAGCGGTGCGGCTCGCGGCCTTACAGGCGGCCTCCATAGCTGGCACTTTGTGCTTGACTTCCTACAGTGAGTTAGGATATATGGCAGAATGATTTTTCATTGTGGAGAAGAGAAAAAAAAAAATCACTCTAACCCGAGGGAAAGGAGGAACGTATTCGCTGTTTACCTCAACATCTTGAGCAAAGGCTCGGACGTTCAGGAAGGATACTTGGACGGGAGCAGTCATCTTCTTGTTGGTTGCATCCATGAACATTTTCAGCGTATTAATCCCATCTTGATAGTCTTGCCTCAACTTGTCTACCTCGTCTGCTCTTGCATACTGCCAGTGGAACAGAGGAAGACAGAAAAATGGATTGTTCTCATTGAAAAGTCAAACTGATGAGACAAAAGGTCATTCAATCATTACGTTATCTTTTTTATGGTTCAGTATTTACATGTTTGACTTTGACAAACAGCTCCCTCCATCTCCCGTTCAGAAGCAGAAGCTGCTGCTTCAGATCACGTGAGACCGTTTCATCGCAGGTCTCAATGAGGAAGTTCCCGGCGTCGTTCATGTCCATGTGCTGCTGCATCCAGTGTGAGAGGTTTCTGAAGAAATCCTGAAAGAGGAATGGAAAACAAACACCATGGTTACAAGGTCAAAGATTCAATAACGAGCTGTAACTACGAATATCTGTCGTCATTGTGCTTACACGTTTGGCGTTCTCTGACTGATTGAGCATCTGCTCAGCGTCCTCCAGCCAGGCCTGCAGCGCTGCCACTGTGCCGCTGTACTTCTCCCAGTTAGAGATCACCTCCTCCAGCATGCTGCGAACACTCCTCACCTCCAGAGCCAGGTTCTTCCATTGAGCTGTGGCGTCACTGAGGAATTTACTTACCCCTTCCGCTTCTTCGACTGAAAGTAAAATAAGGAATAAGCTGAGTTTAGTTAAAAACCAATATGGGTATCAACTGTACAGGTATAAATTCATTTAACGTTTATTTATGTTGTTCATTTGGCCAGTTGGTTGATGTGTTAGGTCAGAAAGGTCGTGCTAAAATTGCATTCCAGCTAATGCAATTAATGTTACTCATTCATGCATCATCTTTCAGTTCTGGTGATTTAAAGTATGTTAGAAAAGAAAAGTGCAGCCCCACGTTTACAGAAAGAAACAGTTCAGGAGACAGGCAAAACCAAGGTTTGAAAGACTGTCAGGCTGTTTTTGGACTTACCTTTGTTACAGGTCTTAGACCCTGTAACATGAAATCAATGAAAAGGCTGTTTACCATGAGCCCAGACAAATTTATATATATATATATACACATAACATATATATATAAATAACAAACACATATTAATGGTAATAAAACTGAAAAGAGTCTTACTTGAACTGTCAGACTTTACGTAAACCTCCGCAGCTTGCTTGAGTGTTGTGAAGATGATTTCATACTGCTCAAAGAACCTGTGGCCTTCTACAAAAGTCTGGCATAGAAAGACAAACATAAAAATAAAGATTAAACAGTTCATAGTGGTGTCGTTCAAATACTGCGAGTACAACGCCAACAACTTCAACTTACAACGTAGGTTTGCAACAGGAGCTCGACAGAATCCCGTCTGCCGTATTTAATGATCCAGGACTTGAGCTTTGACTCAGCCAGCATTAGAAAAGCCATCAGCCGATACTTCATTTCCCAGAATTCCAGTTTAATCAAGTGAGCGTACGATGATGTGGACACAAAGTTGAACCTGCAAATGAAACAGATGCCTTTTAATTTGAGCTTTGATTTTACAGGAGAAAATGTTTTGCTTAATTAAAAACAGAACAAAAAAGTAATTATTAATTTTACCGTTCGGCCATATCTTGGAGCTGCTCAGGTGGGACAGGTACTCCATTCACTGATCTATCCCTGTGGATCTGCTGGAAGGTTTGCTTATGTGATTCCAGGTTTTTTAACACCTCCTGCAGAACGTAGTCACATATAATTATGTGTACTGTATGAAACGATGTGGATAAATTCAAACACACTGAAACTCAGAGGTCCCCTGTGTTACCTTATGCTGCTCTAGTTTTCTGTGAAGAACGTTGGCTGTCTCTTCATGAGCATGTTGGATGGCGATGTCCTCTCTCAGAGCCATCTCTGCCCTGTGAAGCCAGGCTCCGATCACTCCCAGAGGCCCAGGCAGGGACTTGTCCAGATGGATGTGCCAGTCCAGCAGCTGCAATTAACATGTTTTTAAAAAAAACAGAACCCTCTCCACCACTCCAAAGCAAGATCCCACCATAGAGGAGGCTATGCTGATCAAAACATTTCCACATGTTCACAAGCATTCAGGCTCAAGAAGAGTTTTATGTCAGTCTAGACGAGCTGTGGACGTCCAGAGGAGCAGACAAAACCTCCTCTGTCCTCGTCTCCTCCCCTCCGAACAAACTGTTAATTCAAACGCTTGCACCCCATTGAACTCTCACTGGCAGCCAGAGAAGAGAGGAGCCGTGAGGTTTGTTTCTCTCTCTATGACAACTTTCACTATGGCGATGCAATGATTTTAACGCATGATGACAAATACCAAATGGACAATCTATTATTCATCATCAAGTTATTTAACTTAGATATGACGTATCGTAATTAATCCTGTTTTCTTTGTGGCTTGGTTATAAATTATTCAGGTTGTGAAGAAGTATGCAGTACAATTACCCTGGCTGAGACGCGGTCCCACGCCTGTTTGACCAGAGCTTGGTCCACGGACAGTTTTCCGTCTCTGCTGACCGGCTGAAGCAGCGGTTCTGTTTGTTTTTTCTTCATTTCGTACTGTACGCGGAAGCTCTTGAATGCCTGTAAAACAAAAGGGTAAAATGAGAAAGACGTGATGAGAGCTGATAAATGTGTGTTATGTAACAGTGCACTTTGTCTTTCCAGGCCTGACTCACCTGATATTTGTCGGTGAGGTTTCCCTCGGCTCCCTGAGCCCGCAGCACATCTCTCTCCAGCTGATCTAAAAACACCTTCAGCTCTCTCAGCATCTTCCGTTCCTCTCTCTGTCGCAATCAGGGAACATTCAGCTTAGTCTCACGGGAAGAAACTGATTTTAATCTTTTTAATCCTTTTAATCCTTTTTGTTTTTCAAATCAGCATGCCAACACGTTCAGAAACTCATACCAAAGTGACATTCCAGAAAAAACCCATCACATCAGATTAAAGAGGAAAAGTAAAGATTTCACACAAAGGCAACCTCTACATTTTAGATCAGTTTTAGTCATGGTAAAAGGAAAGGAGTACGGGCACTAGTATCTTCTTCCAACCTCTGATTTAGTCTGTTAATTTAGTGAAACATACCTCAAGCATTTGCTCTATATCTTGGGGACCAAACTATCCAGGAAAGCAGCGAGGCACACAAAGAGATGCAAACACACCACAAAATGCATTAGATGCATTATTAAAAAGAAGCAAAGAGGATGGGAAAATGAGATGCGATGAGGGCGAGATGGAAACAGACTCCAAACGGAAAGCATGCAGCGCTATGACCTGAACTCTCACCTGGAGCACCGGCACTGACAGTGCAAAAGTTGGAATTGAGCCAAGAAGTAGCTTAATGTGCACAAAAAAAAAAGAAATACGTAGATGGAGACGTTAAACGAGTGGTGATGGAAAACAAAATCATGATCATATTACTGCTGTGTTCATGCTGTGATTTTCTTTGATTTGTGTGGTAAAATAAGAAATAAACAGAAATCAAGCTCAGCAGCAGTTCAAGCATATATGCTGTGTGGTTTTGATCTCTGCACATGGTCGTTCCATGAATGATGATACGCCAGGTGATTTTTGTGGATGGTAACAATATGTACAGCTTTAAAAATAACATATTAAACATATTACATATAAATTCTAATACAGTATTCAGTAGTAGTACAACAATATTTCTTCTTCAGCGTTATGTCCACAGTCTTATATGCACTTAAAGGTCCAGTGTGTAGGGTTTAGTGGCATCTAGGAGGGGTGAGGTTGCAGACTGCAACCAACCGAATGGCTCACCCCCCCTCTTCTCTCTAGAGCCAGTGTTGGGTTAGTTCATATAAACATGGGCAGCTGTAGAAACAACATATCTCTCTAGATATAAAAGGCTCATACTAAGGTAATGAAAACTAAACTACTCTTATTTCCAGGTGATGATAGACTAAAGAAAACATACTTATGATTTTAATGTTCCATTTCTGCCAATAGATCTGCCTCAATCCTACATATTGGACCCTTAATATATATTACAAGGTTTAAACCAAATACCTCATCGTGCTGTCCGTCAGTCTCAGAGTGGTGGGGGTTTGGGTAATGCTTGAGGAACTGAGCCACATATGTCATGATGGATTTCTCATCTGGTTTGTCTACATCCACATCTAAAGAGCAGCACAAACATTACTCCATGCATATCTGATGACACCTACGCATCAAATGTCTTAAATTCACGTCAGTGTTTAACCTAGATATGGTCTCGTTCACATAGAAATAAAGGTCTGATAGGACAGAGTCATTGCATTTAGTAAGTAGTCAATATGACATTAAAAAAAAAAGCATTTTGCATCCTCCAGAGGATAAATCTCCTCAGGCCTGACAGCTAATTATATAAGTCTACTTTAATCTCCATCCTTGGCCTGATGTTTCTAGAAATCAGGGTCAAGCTCTCGTAAAAGCAGAGACGTTTCGGTGCAGCTCTTTGTGCAATAAAACATCACTGCTCTGCTGGTGGAGACAGGACTGCAGAGCCACTGCAGACTGCTTCACACACACAGACTAAACTCAAATATTTGAATCCTCTGGAGGGTTTCACTGATCGTTTAGCATAAAATTAGTCAAAACTCATTCTTATGACTCGTGCAGAATGGACTGACAATGTCATTAATCCTATTAACACTTTATATGTGCTGATTTATGTCTAAAAACACTGGCAAACTCCACAAGACCTAACTATGTAACACCTATTTTCACAGCTTGTCTGAATAGTCTAATAGAGTTGAATCTTTAATGCAAGAAATGTCAAGGGCACCTTCTGGATCCAGCAGACGGGGAATACCCAGCTCGTTTTCTGCAAGTGCAAAGGCTTCCTCCAGATTCTCCCTGTTGCTTCTCCTCCGCACCACCTCCATGTCCACCAGGTCTGGCCTGATGGCGTGCACCACCGTCTGGAACGCGACACCGTCGCGCCAGCTGGGACCAAAGTCCTTCACCTCAATTCCATGATACCTGAAAAGCACATGTGTAACCACATACTGCGTCTTATACAGTATATAAACATGCATTTAAAGCCACATCTTTGAATATATTGTATATGTATATATCTGAAAGCGACGTACTTGGCTGCTGTGCACTGCACCCATCTGAGCAGGGCCTTCTTGGCATTGCCCTGAAATTTGTTAACCACCTTTCTCTTCATGGGAGGACTTCCTGTTTCAGAGCTGGCCAGACTCTCCACAGAGGAGTTGCTGTTGGACAGGGCCTGGAGGGCTGGCAGGTTGCTGGTTAACTCCTCAATCTAAATGAAGAACAAGAACAACGGGAACAGAGCAGGTTGCATTGTGACCATAGCAACGTGAAGAGAAAATGGCAGAATTTCTAAGGCATCCACGTGACTCTGCAGCTTGTGACATAATCTATCCAGTGATGTCTGCTTTAGGTACACAGTCGTCCCTCGCTGTAACGCGGTTCACTTTTCGTGGATTTTTTTTGTGTAATTTTGCATGCTTTTTTTTTTTACAGCGTACTGTACAGTATGAACGCGCATTGTGTGCGGTAATAATTGGTAATAATTTCTTATGCGTCAAACCTCGTAGATTGATCATTAAAATTAAATTTGTTAAAAAAGTTTGGCCTTGAAAACAGGTTTTGATCTTTGGTTTCATTTACTAATACAGTATTGTACTTATTTTTGTTAAATCTGCGAAAGTTTGAACTTTGAGAGTTTAAATAAGAGAGAAATGTGAGAAAATGTTAATGCCTGTCTGAGAAAAGTGTATAAAAGTGTATGGTTAGGGGGTTTACGGCCTTAAAACATGTAGAATAATTGTAAAACTTTCGTTTATTGCGGGTTATTTTTAGAACGTATCCCCCACGATAAACGAGAGACCACTGTACAACATTGTTCAGGAGTTTGTTAAGTGTCAATCAATCCATCATGGAGTGAATGCAGTTATTAAACTCTCAGATGAAGCAATACCTGGAAGTAGAGGATGATGGTCCATATCAACCCAAGGACAATTGATGGTCGTCCATCTGCGATGTCAGTGGCGTGAATGTTAACGAGTTTGATCTGAAACAAAGCAGGCAAAGCAGGGGATTATTCTGGAAAATAAGTTACATGCAGACAGGCTGGAAGTGAGATTTATTTTTAGTTTCATTCCCTCCAAACAAATATTGCAAGCTTTTTTTTTGTTTGTTTTTTGCTCAAAGTCATCAAAGGTGTCAGGTCTTTGATGCAGGTATGTACTGTAATATAGCCAAACCAGAGAGGCAGAAACAGCCACAGTGAACCAGAAGGAACTAAAGAAAAGACAACTGTGTTGAAGTAGGCATTAAAGGAAAAGCACCACAGCACAGCACTGCAAACCTTGCACTGGAGAACTTCCACAGTTTGCCATGTTTGCGTCTCTACGTTTGAGCAGCTCAGAATCGTAAGGAGCCAGACACATCGGCAACCAGTGCTCAAGTCAAAATGCATCACAATGCATGTCGGTGGAAAAGCACAGTGACTACACTTATAGAGACAGAACGGCTGTATCCAAGCATTGCTTTGTACACATCGTGCATCAAATGAAAAGAATGCATACAGTATAGGAGCACACAGGGCGTTTAATGGCGACTGACCGGAGATCCTCGATACACAGACTGAAGGCACACATGATGGGAGAGAGATCACAACAATGTAAGTCTCAGTCCTCAGGGAACCCAGATGAAAGTGGGACGCTGGCTCATAGAGCCGAGGGATTTAGAGAAGGGTTACGTAATCAAGAAGTCCTGTTTCTCTCTGCTGCTTCTCTGAACATTGTGCATGTTGCAAAACAAGAGACAGCTCATGTGCATGAACAAATATCTAAACAGCTTTTTCAGTGACTTTGTAATCATGCCGTGGACTTAAAGACTTTAAGACATGCCATTTTATACTAATACATTTAGTTGTGGACAAAAAAAATGACATTTAAAAGGTGAAACTGTTATGTTATGACTGACTGCTCACCTTTCTGCCTTCCAGGAATTTGAGCGCAGTGCCGATGTTGGAAACCCAGTGGATCCTCTTGAGTTGGCGGCCTTGCTCACGTGGCTTAAGACAGAGAGGGCAGACAGTGGAAATCAAGTTATCTGAGACAGACATATACAAAGCTGAGGAAAGATGGCAAGAAATGTTATTTTGTCTACCGTACCGACGGCTCACTTTGCTTTTAAAACCACCGCGTTTACCAATAGCTGCACAGTAAGATAGTGAAAGTGGCTCGGGGAGTATTAGCGGGGCTTTTCTTGCATAAATTAACTGGTGAGAGTCAAAGCTGCTTTAAGAGAAAAAAAGTCTAATCCTGTGCTCTGAGAATCAGCTTCAGTGAGATCTGTCTGCTACATTTTTTTTTGGTTGGTACAAACCAGCAGGGGTGCACTCCTGAAAGCAGTCAGCATCAGGCGGTGCCCACCATGACATGCAGCTGCCTCATGTGCAGATGACATGGCGGTTTCTTTCCAGACAGGTCTGATTACTGAATCCTATCGGAGTCTGAGCCACTGTGTGTTTGTGTGTGTGTGTGAGAAACACACACCTTCTCACAGTGGAGAGGCTATTTCTGTCAACAACTGATGTGAGCAACAAAAAATGGATCCAAACCTGGGAATTTTTTAAGACTCATCTCTGTCTCTCTCTCTCTCCATCATTACGCTTTATCTGCTTGCAAAATAAACCACTACTCTAAATCATCATCCATTTGCGCTGCAATCCAATTACTAAATGCCCCATAGGTTTTCATTGTCTGTCTATACTGTGTGAACTCTTCCACACATCACAACAAATTGCCCCCAGGAGGGATTAATAAAGCTCTTCAAACTGAATTAAACGGAGACAGAACGGATAAACAACCTTTATTTAGTCTTTGGTTGCATCCTGTCACTGTCAAAGTTGAGTAAGTATTAAAGGCTCATCGTGTTCGGTCACCCACGAGAAGTTCATAACACCAAATATTTCAGAGAATTCTCTGATGTCCACTCTGACCAGCTCTCTGTGATTTACAGAGTTCCCTGACAGCACTAGGGGAGTTTTTGTGTCTGTACCACAGACCACTAAAACAGGAGGTCTTCAGGACCGGGATGGGGCAATGCAGAGAGGGAGCAGAGCCAATGTCATGCCAGAACTGGAGCTGGACAAGCTGTCAATATAACCGGCCTTAGCAGCCTCTATTGAGATAAAGATGGAGACAAAGAGACTGAAGAGGACGCTGATGAAAGAAGCTTAGAAGTGAAAGGGAGAGAGTGGACAAGGGTCATTCTCAGACTGACTTGGTGAGACCTTTGTGAAATAAAAGATGACAGCACAGATCAGAATTGTGCAACTCATGTTCAAGTAATCACCTGTGATTGCAGAAGCAGTTCATATTAGGGTTAAACTTCATCCCTAATCTTTAATCCTTGTGACTCAGCAATTAATCTGATATAAAGTGATACAGTGGATGTAGAATTTTTGTTTTATACAATGAATCAGGAGTGTAAATCACCTTGAATAAAAAAACACTTGAGCATTTAAGAGGCATGAGTCAAGCCCAAAATGTGTGAAAATACAACTGATGATTAAATCCTGTACAAAAACAACCCACGAATGCTACTTACTAGTCTTTGGCCAGACAGCACCTCCAACAAAGCCAAGAGCTTCACCCCATCTTTGATGTCCTCGAAAAGGTCATTGACCTCGAGTGGTGGTTTATACTGGAGGAGAGAAAACACAACTTTAACTGAAACTTAGAAACGAACCGATACATTCACAGAACCAGAGATGCTGCATTGTTGAGTTCATAGTGTGAAGGGATATTGGTATTCTCTGCCATTAGCAGGGATGAAAGGAAACCAAATGCTGTTTGTGAGAAGCCGGCTTGTTAGCAACAACCACAGAGCCTCCCTGCAGCTGAAAAGATGCTGCCTTTTCCTCATAGTGGCTTGGTGCCCAGTCCTGAGGCGATGGTGCTCGTTTAACCCTAATTGGGTTCTGTCTCCTGATATCATAGCCGCACATTTACAGAGCCGTACGATCTCTGAGGTGAACGACTATGTTATAACCTCCTGTGTTACACAGTCGTTACCGTAATCAGTGAAGCTTTAATTAAAAGGAAAGCTCAACGTGGGAATTCTTTATTTGGCACTTTATACAGGCCATTTCACAACTCAACACATTCCGTGACAGGATGCAGTCGGCTGCCTATCTGGGGCAAAGCAGTGTGAAGAGGCAAGCGTCTGTCCTGTTTCTCTGAACATGCACACCTCGCTTCTTCCTGTTAGAAAGGTGCTGGAGAAGATGTTCGCTATTCAAATATTATTATTCAGTTAAAGGTCCATTAGTGCTTTAAGACTGCACATACTATATACACACTATTTGACTAAAACTAAACTTAAAACAAACAAAAAAATATCTGATCTTTCCAATTAAACTGCTAATACGCACACACAAAAATAGCTTCTGTAATTTGGAAATCATTCCCACCCTGGAAAATGAATTTAGTCACATGAGACCTCCCAACAGAGGGAAAACATAAAAATCCCTGGAAAGGTGCTTAGTAATACAAAATCAGAGGAAATGGACACAAAGGCTGAAGGGAAAGTGTGACAACTGGAGGAAGTTCAAACTTAGATAATACAAACTTTCACCCATTTAGACCCATACTCATTTATTCACACACATAAATCTGCAAACTGTTTATGCATTAACAAGAAAAACTGTAAACTTTCCTGTCAGATCTCAAAGCAGCTGTAAATATATGTTTGAGATCTCTTTCATGATGTGGCTTATGCTACATTAGTCCTATTGGTATGCACAGCGCGTGCGTTTGAGCGCAGTGCATGAATAATGAAGAATAGGCCAACACACAGAGAGAGTCTCTGCGTTGGCCCGCCACATAACTGAGATTCTTCTAAAGTTTTAGAAGTCACGCTTTGAACTAATGTGGGCAGATCCGCCTCAACAAAAGACCCCTCTCAACTCTCTGCAGGGTTCCAGACTCAAACCCTGCAGCATCGGAACATTTTGCTGTGTCATCAGTGATCATAGTCACAAAGCGATAACTTGGTGCTCATTCTGAATTATTTCACTTGGTCTCTTCTTTCGGGAATGATATTTTATAGTCTTACGGTTCACTTTAATTCAGCATATATAACCTTTTAGTTATAGTAGTTATTTTAGGGTCACAGCGTGATGTAATACGCCATGTGTTATTGTTGTGCACTGCTTGTAATTTACATGCATGAGCCTTAAGCAGACGACTGCCTGCAGGGATGTGTCCTCACCCTCTTGCTCTCCATCTGCACACCTCGTCCCTGTCCCTGCCAATCCTGTCCACAAATATACCCACGCACACGCCTACACACTAGTGCACGGCAGACACACACAGACACCTAAGCCTCCGACAAATACGTACCCCGCACACCAGTTTCTGAATAATTCCATCATACCTCCCATATGTCCACGTAAACACACTCCACTTGTGGTACTGAAGCTCATCCAAGCACAGATGCCCATAGTGAGTGTTTTTAAAACCCAAACGTGATGCACTGTGAAGACGCCTCTGAACTCTGTCATCTTTCCTGCAAAGCAACGAGCAGCATGACCTTTTCGATGGTTCTCCTCTCAGGAAACCAGACCGGGAGAATCACAGGTATACTGTACAGACGAGGAGTTCCTTCCCCATCATTTGATCCAGCAGACATGATTTGATTGTGTTTAAATGATTATCATTAGAGTCATTATTCACAGTAAACTGGATCAATCCAATTATCTTGTGCGGTGTTATTAAAGCCAGTGTTGTATTGCAGTCAGATCCCTGCACACAATGACGAGTCAGTAGTCTGAAATACCACCGACTGAAGAGAGGCTACATAATCATGACGAGCAATAAAACCTTGCGCATCTCTCTGACGAAAAAGGTCAACATAGCACAGCTTCCAAAATCCAAAAACTTGATGATGCAATTGCTGTGATTATTTGTTTTATGTGAGCCCGATGAGCTTGTAAAACCCTCCAGACCCTGTCGAGTTATTCACGATGCAGCAGAGAGCATGGGTGGAAATCGACACTTACCTTTGCTAAATGAGAATTGATCCATTTTGTGAAGGTTCTCTTCTGCACCGCCTCTTGCTCGTCTGAAAATTAAAGACACAGATAGCATGTCAATACATGACAGACACCACATGCTCTGACTTTGAGCCTATAAGAACCAAACTTGAGAGCACAGGAGCTGGTGATATTTGTAGAGGACACACAACCAAATGCAAAGAAGTGGCTGCTAAATCAGTCTAGATATGGATACAGTTCTCTTTATAGCTACCTCAGAAACATAAAACACATTCATTAATTCCTAAATATAATTTCTGTCCCCTGTAGGACTCCGCCTGTCAAATCCTACTTTATCCGACCTCATGCTACATCATTCTACATCGCTGCTGGCATATCGAGTTGCATTACAGCAGCCTTGCACCAAGCGTGTTACAAAGTGTGACTTCTGCAACGGTTAGGTGTGTGCAATGTGAATAAGCCAGCGCTGGTATGATAGATGCTCCTGTGAAGTGCTCTCAAAAAGAGGTCATATGAGGAGATCAGCAAATGAGTGGAGAGAAAATTTCCTCTGTGCTCAGTAATAACATGCGTGATTGTTTAGGTCACCGCCCCCCCTCTCCTCCACAGCCTCTTTTGTGGCCAATAATATATTTAGCCACAATGCCTCATGCATTATGCAGCACGCATAACAAAACAAGTGATTTCTTTGCCATAGTGGTGCTGTTGCTGCGTCGTGGACTGTCACGCATGCCGGTAGGCTCGGGGCTGCACACTGCACAGAGTGGCCATTTTTAAACATCCACCCTTGTAGATATAGACAGCGGTCACGTGTATGGGGAAGCAGTGAGAACACTATACAGGGAGCAAAGACGTTATGTTGACCCACAGGCGAATGCTTCATCACTGATGCACAGGGGATGCCCACTGAAGCATAGCACACACACACACACACAGACGCACAGCTGTTTGTGTTTGTTGTAACTAGTTCATGTAGCATGGATCCACCTACATCCCATTAGCATATGTTATTTTTCCATTTATAGCCCAGATCAGCTGCCTATGTGCACACAGATGAGAGATGAAAGGTGCTGCTGCCCTACTTACCACGTAGATACTGAAAGAATCCAGTAACCAGATTTAGAGAAGTCTTCCTGACAGATACATCCTTATAGTGAGCCATTCTACAACCCACTCTCCAGCTCTCTCCCTCTGCCTTTCATGAGTTCCACCGTGCATATATATGTATGTGTGAAAATAAGATCCACAGTGGAAAAAAAAAAACTGGCACAAAAACACACAGCTGTCCTTTTCTCCCTTTTCCAGCAGGAAGCAAAACAGATTAGGCTGCCTGGTTTCCCCCGGTGAAAGCAGAAGCTGCTGGTGGGGCTGCGTCCCCTCCTCCCTGACACTCTCACACACACTGACACACACACACACACACACACACACACCCACACACACACTCACGGTAGAGGAGAAAACGCTAACAGAGGGGGTCATTTACAATCCCATCCTTCCACCTTCCTGTGTTTTCCCCATCCCGAGGAGCCATGCCTGTGTGGATGTGCACAGCCCCCGCTGCACTGCCTCGCTGTATCATCGCACAGTCTGAGAGATCAGCTAGAAGCACGGCTCCACCAATCAGCATTTGGGAGGCGGTGATGTCACAGGCTTGGCTGCATGATCCAGATTTATGTGTGTGTGTGTGTGTGTTTTTGTGTGCATGGGCCTGTGTTTGCCTACAAAATCTGTCTAATCTTTTATGAGGCAGCATCCAAGACAATGATGAAACTAATCCCTTACAATTCTTTTTGTATCAGTTTGTTTTTTTATTTATTTTGGCTGTAAAGTCCCTGAAGGCCCATTGATTAAACAGAGCAGAACTAAATTAAGAGACTGCTGCACAAAGCTCAACATGGTGCAACAAATCTTAATTATTAATGCAGACGCTGGTGAATGACATCCACCACCTGCTCTCTCTCTCTCTCTCTCTCAGTGTCAACGCCATTGTGACGACAAAGCAGACACACCCACCTCGGGATTCCCGCTGCACACACACAGTATCATGTAAAAGCTCTAAAGCACGTCCATTTGTGTCCCAGCAGACCGAGCAGCACCACTTCAGCCTCGACCACTCTGTTTTTCTACTGGGCTGCTACTCCACTCTTCTGAATGTGACACACAACAGTGAATAAGTATGGCACTTGATAGCTTATCATCTCCTGCAGAAAAATCCCTTTATTCTTTCAAGACCACCGGCATACTAAAAGCTTTTCTGATAGGCTACACTAAAAATAGGCCTGAGCTTGTGATTCTATTATTACTGCTCCATGGGCTGCTGCTGAAACTGGCCCAGAAAAGCTGTTTGGGTGAAAATGGATTTTTTTTTTCTTTTATGTCAAAACAGCAAAAGGTTGAAGTAGCAGCATTAGAATGATGTTAACAGCTGCGTGCACTGAGAACAAAGAGCTTTTAAAAATACTTCAATTAGTGCTCACGGTTTTGGAGGATTAGCTAAGTACCACAAAAAAAGGTTAGGTACTCAAACTGGTATGTCAACAAGGACAAATTAAAAACTAAAAACATTACCCAACCAGATAACTAATAAGAATCATGCATTTTAACCCTTTAACACCTGGAGACAATATATTTTTAGGATTTTAATAGTATACTATGAAGTGAATTATTGTATCTGCATTATTTGTATGCTTGGATGTTCTTCTTGAATCTTTTCATTTCATGTTAGTACTCTATGAAAGTCCTCAAAATAGCTGCTGCTGACCCACGAACAGAGCAAAGGACATTAATGCCAGATAGGTCCAACCCAGGAAAGCTCCCGTGCTGCAAAGGAAGTTATATATTTTTGTTTCCACCAAAGGAAACTATGGTTGGATATCATATAAATTAACCAACACGTGCACTTCAAGTCCTGATAACAAAACATTTTTATATCTTAATTTTTACATATACAAACCTGTTGAAAATCTGAAATGTCTGAAACAGCTGTATAATAACACAATCTGTATAAAATAGTGGTAATATTTTGAGCTTGAAGATTCATTCTTGACAAAGCATTTCCAAACACAAGGTCCAACTTTCTTGCTTCTCAAGCTTTCTCAAGCCTTGAGAAGTGGCAACTATTTGATCCAAAAACAAGTCTGATGCAGCATTAAACCAACTTTCAAAAGTATTTGACTCTGTGCTACACATAAAGTATTGAGGTTCCATACCAAGACACACAAACACGTTTTAGGACTGACTAAAACACAAAGAGAATACATATCAAACAATAACTTAAAGTGTTATTCCAGCTGCTGAAATCCAACTAGATATTAAGGAACTGTCCAGAGTCCTGAACTCACTTTGTGTAACAAGATGTACGTATGTAGGTCAGGCCTGGATATACGAACTCTGACAAGCATGAAATCTTTATGTAAAACTGCATCCTATGATTGAGTCATTACGTCTCAGTCAACTGATTTAATTAAGCCTGATGTAGTAGTAGCAGCTAAGTGGCAATTAAAAGTGGATATCCCCAGCAACAAACCCCACACAGAGCATCAACCACTAAAGCATCTGCAATACACATGAGTAATGGAGTACTTATGGTGATCTTAGGACAGATGATAGCATTGGCAATACTGTACTGTAGGTGCTTGGCTTCATTGGCCTATGTTGGTCACCTGGGAGCGCTGTAAAAGCCCACTCACTCTGCTGTTGTTCCATTTAGTCGAGAGTAGCCCTACTCAGAAGAAATGATTGTGTAGCTGTCCATTCAGAGACTCTTGACACTGATGATTTATTACTTACTGAACGCTTTCCTGGTCATTGAAACAATATGACAACACTGTAATGTAATAAAAAAACAAAGATAATAAGATGTTGTTTGTTCTGCCTTTTGCAATAATAAGTATTCCAAACAGTCTGAGGCAGCTTGGCTTAGTGTCGAGTGGGAATTAGGCTCTCTGTTCATGAGATCATATCAGTGAGTCCCTGGCAGCTGTTACTGACACTGTAGAGTAGAAGCATCTCTTACAGCTGACAACATGCACACTTGTCTTTCTTTTACTTGCTTTTACTCCAACGGTGATGTAACTACTCCACCCCCCTTTGGTGAAACAATGGGTGTGATCTGCCACAGTGATTGTCAACGTTTTTTTAGCTTGTGACCTTTTACAACAAAGGGACAATCTTGTGTTACTGGCTGCATGTGCAGAGCAGGAAAACAAAGAGTCAGTAATTAATTTATTATTCGATTGTCTGAAAATTATGCAGCTCTTAGGGGGAGTTCCAGTTTCTTGAAACTGGAAAAACAACCCTTGGGTCATTTTGTCATTTGATTGGATATCAGTCTTGTGTGATCAGGAATGGCATTCGTCACACTATGAGACGTCACCACAAACTTCTCCAGCTGTGTTACTTCATATCCTGTTTGACACAGACTGAAACCCACAAAAAAAAAACCCACATGGGCCAAGGCATAAAGTGAGAAACTTGCTTGTCATGCACACTCCAGGAACACCCTGAGGGCATTCAAGGTTGTTGCTGCTACCACGGCATGATCATAGCAACGACAAGCTGAAATAAGCATTCTCCCAAAGATTGGTTATTAATCCGTTTTAATACAAAATGCTGCAATCAACACTAAGTGTGTATTCACAAGACTGCATGTTTGCTAGTGTCAATAATTCATCTGCCTAGTTGCTTCAGTTAAAGTGCGTCTGAAGTAACCCGCTCTGCAGGGTGCATTTTAATGACAGGAAGCTATGTTTGACTACGTTTCTGCTCACCATCTACAGATCACCTAAAACCACTGGCGCACTAAAATCTTCCAGATGTGACCTGACACCAAATTCCACTTCCTGACATGAAACATGCAAATAGTGGCTTTGCATTGCAGATCATCGGATCATGCCATTTGTGCACTCTTCACAGTTTCTTCTGATTTTGCACGACAGTTCGGAAAGATACATTTAGCGATTACATCTCTTGCGTGTTCCTCGTTATCTTCTTCCTTCTTCCTTACTATCTGAAATCTGAACAATTTTTTTCAGCTGCAGCTAAAAATTATATTGACGTTCGTGTCAGAACCTAACGCCCAAAGACTGTGTCATCTGTCATGACACATTTCACACTCATCATAAGAGAATAGAAATAGCTTTGCAGTGCACAGGAAACCAAAACTCTCAAAAGCAGGAACTGGATAGGTTTGGCACAACCACAGACAAATGCTTCATTGCAGTTGCTACGGTAACAAGTCATGACTTCACTTAACTTTCCTGGTATACTGTATGTCCATAAATACATTTAAACTGAGCGGATGCCACATCAGTGTAGGAGATGGTAGTGGCCCAATGCCCTTGTAGCAAAAGGGGAACACCAACAAAAAGAATCTCCCACTATCGATCTGTTCTCTTACCAAGGGCAGAAAGGGTGTCAGGTGTTAGTCTTGTTTAAAGCATTGTCTGTGAATCCATGAAGCCAGAGTTGTTGTCAGTTGGTATCCTATGTCAAGACTCAGACCAGACCAATTGTTTCTGATGATCACTGGCCTGGCTCAGAAAGAAACAATGAAATCAAAGGTCCAGCGAGTACGATGTAGGGTGCTCTGTTTACAGATTATGGCAGAAAGGGAATATAATACGATAACTATGTTTTCATTAGTGTATAATCACCTGGATGCTTTTGTTACCTTAGTATGAGCCTTTTATATCTATAGACACAGAAGAGTCTGCCATGTGTCTACAGTAGCCCACAATGGACAAACATTGGCTCTGCATAGCTTTTCATGCGTGAGGGTGAGACGTCCTACACACTTGTTCTTTGAGAAATAACTTTTTAACTTTCAGAAGTAATCCAACAAAGTTTCTGTAAAATGATTATACATGTCAAAAAACTTTTTCTCCTTCTCGCCGACTTGATGCTATTTGAATAACAAACAAACTGCAACAAACTAACTCTGGTCCATGTGCTGAGATCACTGGTTTTGCAGTAATCACTTAATAAAAGAAATCATGTTCCCCTGAATAACTTCTTAATTACGCTATCTAGGCCACCAAACAATGTCGTGTCTTGTGGTCGGGTCACAAGATATCAGAAGAATGAACATTAATTTTCTTATTATTCCAAATAAGATTATGTACTATCTTGGAAAAAATAAAGTGACAGAAGAGACTATGTGGACATTAAATCAAATTACCAAAAATGTCTGATTCTATTATGCTCTCAAAGGCTACAAGTACTCGACAACAGGCCAGTTAAGTATTAAAAACACGAGTAGCCATTAACATAAATAGATTATTTTTTATTAATACGTGCTCCAACTGCATGCCTGAATTCCCCTATGTGATTAAGTGTGTGTGTGTGTGTGTGTGTGAGCATCCTGCCTTGCAAAAAGCTAGCAAACTTCAGATGGGCTTGCAGCCCAAGCATTGAATCAGCACAATCTTACTGTACAGCAGCACAGGAGGAGAGAGCGTTTTGTCTTGTAAAGCCAGCCGAGCAGAAAGAGTGACACTTACTCTGCAGTTTCTGCATCACATTAGCAATGTCCACAGACGATCGCCCGGCGTGCCGTGGAGAGGCCATGTCGTCCCGCCGCAGCTGTAATGAAAGGTGGGTCACTGATGCTGCGAGCAGAAGATCCTTCACAACTGTCCTGAGTGGGACATCCCCTCCGCCCCTCCCTCGCTCTGCTCCTCTCTCCTTCTTTCTAATTTCACTGCAGGACCAGCTCCAATTGAATCTCAGGTTTCATGCAGGGACAAGCAGGTTTACTGTCCAATAGAAGCACTTCTTCCATTCATTGCCTGTAAATGAGAAGTATGTTTTAAAAGACGGTTTCATGTGAGGACACACCTTGTGACAAGCAAGTATTTTACTACACTGTTTTTCTCACCATGGGCCTCTTTGTAGGACCAACTAACTTCTTTACTTGTGCATCTTTCTTTACAAGTATGTCGAATAGCTATTAAGACTACTTTAGGAAGCATTGTACTTTAGAAATAAAAAATAGTCTGTGTGTGACAAAGAGTGATTTGTTTCAGTGAGTTTCACATGTACAAATTAAAGTAAATTCACATATCTAGTACACCAAACAATGTTGACATGAAGCACAGGTGGAAATTATCAAATTAACGACGGCTGAGTCCCATTTCTGTGTCCTGGTACTGTGTGCATGCTGGCTCACAGTCACACTGTAATGAATTAAAGCCATCGTTAGTGTTATTAGTAACACCTGTCTGATTTATGAAACCACCCCAGATATCTCATCCTCTCTCTCTCTGTTTGAAGAAGAGGCAAACGACCCCATATTAATTCAATAAAAATACATTCAGGGCTTACACAGGAAGCAAAAATGCTCTTTACAGATTCTGCTGACAGGGCATACAAGGCATTTCAATGAATGTGATGAACTTTCATTTAGCAAAAAGAGGAAATTAACAAGAGGACAGAAGACAGGGCTGCACAAACATAACCTCACAGGCAACAACTGTACATTAAGTTAAAAAAAGAAGCTTAATAAGTGTATGAAAATGTGAGTGCTGCAAACTTATTAACACATCAGCACTTTAAGGAAGTTCAACTGTTGAGAGTAAATGTTTGAATTAAAAAAGTGCCAAAGTCAGCTAAATTACACCTACAGTGCACATATTATTATTATTATTATTATTATTAAAGTTATCTAACATTTAAATCCATTTTATTAATTAAAGTCAGATACCTGTGCGGCTGTTTGTCGTCAGTTGACTGGAGGAAGTCACTGAAGCGCCGCAAACTGACGAACGAGCTTTGCAAAGCGTGCACGCGGATAAAAACCTAAATAAATAAACAATCACCTTGACAACCGGGAGTTCTATAATAATAATAATAATAACGCTGCAATGCAAAAGTCACATTTCATCATCTTCTTACCGCTGTCGGGTCTGCAGAGCATGACAACTTCACATAGGAAGTGTCTGTGTGTGTGTGTGTGTCTATGTGTGTGTGTGTGTATGTGTGTTTCCTTGTTGCCAATGGCAACGGCGAAAATGAAACATGGTGGCGTGAAGTGAAGTTTGGTGAAGAAGAAGCTGCAGGAGGAGGAGGAGGAGGAGGAGGAGGAGGAGGAGGAGGGGGCTGAATGTGTGGTTTGGTTCCTGTCCTGCTCATTTTTAAGGACAAAAGCTTCATTCTTTGTCTGCACAGGGAGGAATTCCAGTGTCTTTAAACTCTTCTGCTCTTCTTCTTCTTCTTGGAGCAAGTTGGCTTTGGCATTTCACAAGGCTAAATATAATCCCAGCTTTTATTTTTTCAAAAGTATGTGCTTTTAATTGGGTTAACTCCTATATAAGATGTTATCAAAAATTAGGATTATACTGGGATGCAGATGTTTTATGCACTTCCCTTAGTTGGCCTGTGTTTTACTGGATGGAGGATGGCAGGGATAGAGATAGAGACAGGCTCGGGGAGCATCATTTGGATATGAATCATAATGCTCATTACTGAGCAGAAAACCAAAAAGGACGTTATGATATTATCTGCATCAGTGTGGGAGTGAGGTGTCCGAGACAGCCCATTTTTTAAAAACTGTTAGAGCTCCTCAGGGAGCCTTTTCTCTGTAACCTGTTAAACTCTCCTTCTTGTACAAGAATAATAAATTCAACTTTGATACTTTGAATCCAGTCCTCCTTATTAAACATAACATAAGATGCTCATATAGGTCGAAACAACAGCCTTCTGATCCAGAATATCACCTACAATGAAAATGTAATGTGGTCTATACGCCTGTAGACTGATAGACAAGTCATAACCTCTCCATTAAATACTCTTGTTTTTAAGATATTAAATATTTTTCTTGCTGCTTTATAAAATAAAATACAATATATAAATCCCCACATCCATTATTGACTGTTCTGTTGTCAGACCTATCAAACTCATACATATATTGGCACCAAACATATGCTGTTAAAGGTACCTGATGCTGATGCTGGGGTAAACAAGGAACTAGGAAGGTCACGTGCACTAAACTGACTCTGGTTACACGTACTAGTCCCATCTGTATACTGTGAAAAGTATTTGATGCTGGGATCAACAGAAAAAAAAAATGATGGGGGTGGATAGTGGAGGAGGATTTGCTACAACCTGGCAACCAAAACTTCGTAACACTGCCTTTGTCCTTTTAGCTTGGTCTTTAATTAATTAGCAAGAGCCCACCAATGAGAAGAGGAAGGAGCTGCAGACCATCTGGACCACAGTCCATTTGTTAAGTCATTAATAAAGAAAGGGGCTCTTGTTCATCACTTTCTATAATAAGCCAGTACTTCTGCTGTTATAAATGATAATAAGTTTTAAGGTTTCTTACTTTCTAACATACAAAAGACAGTCATTCATGATCTAAAATACATTTATAACAGTTATTATTATGAATACTAAAAAGGTTTCGAGGTTATCCTTGATATTTCAGCACTCTAAAAGTGATATTTATTGCAGCCTTGACTATTTTATTTAACTTTTTACACAGCTTTGATCATTACACACACACATTGATTCATTAGTCCTGACTCTCAAGTGTTCAGCAGATTTTATTTTAAAAAGGTAAGATCCAAAGCTCCAACACTCACTGGACAAATTCAAAATTCGTAATATTTGAGGCAAAGCGTGAATTCATTGCGAGCAGCAGAAACATCAACTCTCTCCAGACCTGACGTTGGCAGGTTACTGCAGGGAGCTTGTCCTCTGTTCCTGTACAAAAAGCCTGTGGTTAGAGACCTTTACAGGCCAGCTGGTGGCTCCGCTACACAGTCAAGATTATGTAATAAACAAATTATGCACCAAAGGATGCAATTCTGGAAGTTTCAGGTTCAATTTAAACTATAAATGATATAAAAGCAATAGTTTTTTACTGAAAATTACTTAGAATTTCCTGCTAATTTCAAACAAACCTGTGATCCCGGACTTAAACTCACTCACTAACCCAGCTGAAATGTAACGCTCAGGGCCTGCAGCTGTATGATGTGTCTGAGGAACCTCCAGGCTACTGTCCTCCATGAATCACAGTGACTGTGAATCTTCATTGCAAGTACGTGAGCGCCACCTGCTGGGTTTCTTTGTAACATGACATGTCTCAATTCAGTTTCTAGAGAACTTCCCTCATTTATAAACGTCTCTATGGCCTCTTCCTTAGAAATTTGCAGAAAGGGAATAGTTGTATCTGTGTGTTGTATCAGCTGTTAGGCCGGTTTGTGATAATGTTGGCCTGAACACTCTGAGGGCAGAGGTGAAGTGGGAACAGTGCAACAATTGAAGGAAATCCCCACAGAGGCTGCAGACTCTCCAGTGGTTAGATTCCCACAGTTGAATTATCCAGAACCTTGTCAAGAAACATTGCCAAGGCCTTACCTCTGTCTACGTCAATGGTTCTGATTTCTTTTTTGACCATACTTCTGTCCTATCACCCTGTGTATAGCAAAAAAAAATGTCCTCTATTATAAAGAACACAAGAAACATGCCTTTCCCTAAGCAAGCCAATAAAGCCATTGTTGCAGAGTATTGATCCCAAGGAAATGATGCAAAAGGAAACAACCCTGTTTCCCAGTGTTATGTCCCACACAGATAAGCAACACACTTGCTAATTTTAAAGCCAGAGAGGGAAGGAAGCATGACAGCAAAGTTTCCGCCGTAGCAAACACTGCAGAGGGGGGAGAAAAGGCAAAAAAGCCTGTCTTGGAAAAAGCTCAGTGTTGTCGCCTGTCTGCTCGGAGTCGGTGTGGAATCCAAACAGCAGTTTATGGTGGAATTATGGCACAAAATGAAACACATCCCATTTTGGAGATACTAAAATCTTTTAATCTTGGTGAGTGTATCTGTGTTTGTTTCTTGTAAAGCTCCAGGGACTGTTTTGCAATCTGTAAGAGGAGAATGTTAGAATGTTGTATTGTTAAAAAAAAAAGCAGTTGTGATATAAAAAATCTGTTAAATTATGTTAAATTTCCACAAACTGGATTTTTTAAGGATTATTGAAACACACTTTACTTTCAGTCTGATGTCTCCGCATTTAGAAAATCGACAAATGAGCTCTGAATAAAGCACTCAGTAAGTTTAGGGCCAAAATATATTCAATAAAAATTAACAAATGTACCATCTGGTTATCTATTATTGTCCAAACAATTATTATAAATCACATATTAGGAATAAATTTCCAGAAAACAACTCTTTAACTGCAGCTTATAAACCTTTCTGACATTTATTAACTCAATTTGTATCACTGTGACAGTTTCTACCTCTGTTTCTTCCATTTAGATTATTGTTTTTAATCTCCTATATAAGTTATTCCTTAAAATCCTTGTTTTACTTGTATATCATATCTTAACGTTGTTGTAGAAAGGTGCATATATACTTGCCTCGAACAACTTTTGTAGTCAGCCACTATTCTCTAAAGTTCTCTCCCACATTATTTCAAGAAGAACGTGAGAATCAAATGATAAAAAGTTTTTCTTTTCATGACTCAGACCAATGACATGGTCTGTCTGTGCTTCAACACAATGATACTATATAGAAAGTGAACCCACACGCAGGTATGATATAAGATTTTATATAACACGGTGCCCGGTATAGCAGCATCCAGCAATAAAAAAATCAATAGAAAGAACAAATCTGGCACATATGAGCTGTACTTTGTTCAGCTCTTGCAACAGCTCCTTGTCTATGCTAATAAGATTTCATTTCTAACTTGAAATGCAGCTGAAACAGCCATCTGGAGAAATCATTTTTAGCACAACACAGTGCATCCTGCCTCACACTGTACCAAACGTTTCCAGTCATTATTCTGATCACTCTGTACTTTCCCGTTTCTGACATTCTGCATTGATGTTCTTCCTTCCCAGGCGATATGATTCTGGCTTTCTGTTTGTCTGTGCTTGTGGGCCTGCTGCTGGGGGCTTTGGTCTACGTTCTGTTGACCTGGGCATCCAGGCGCCAGGCCACGGCCAGAATCACCAGACGCTCTAAAAAGAGATCGACCACTTCACAAGCAAACAACCCCATGAGCAACCAGATGGGCCTCTACAGAAGCACTTTTCTAAGCGTCTACAGACAGCCATCTCTGGAGCCAGTGGGCCCTCTGGGGAGTAAACCCGGCTTAGAGACCTCCACCTTTCGCCCAGCGAAGAAAAGTAGACCTGCCCTGGACATGGGAGAGGACACTGAGGTCATCATGCCTGAGGACACAGCAGCTTCAAACTCGGAATCGGATTCGGCATCCCTTGTGCCAAATAAACGGCATTCCTTCTGGTTGGGTAACAATGGACTTAAAGGTTTCCTGCCGTCACAGACTCCCCCTCCTGCATATGACAGCGTCATCCATGCCTTTGAAGAGACCTGCACTTGAATCTGTCCATGTAAATACAACAAGAACTGAAAAAAAAGGAGGATTACATGGGACTTTCTGCTTGTGTTCTGCACAATCAAACAGCTTCAGACAGCTTTCAATCTAAATCCTTCACTGAAGTGTCATATTATGAGATATCAGGGGTGCAACTAACAATTTTTTTTTAAATAATGGGTTAATTTGTATGTTAGTTCATCCATTAATCAGTATGTTTTCTCTATGGAGTGTCACACATCAAACATTTTCATTTATATTCATAAATTAATGACCAGTAGCAAATCCACACTAGAGAAGATGATACAAGCTGATTAATCGATTGATCATTGCACTTCTGATACAAGTTGTTTGTGGCCATCTCATGACCCGTGATGTCGTCCAAGGTAAAGAGAGTATGAGGGTGTATTTCACACACGGTGTTCTTCACAGTTATATTATCTAATATCACAATAAAGGTTTAATGATGACTTTATTTCAGTGCTTGTGCTTTTGTGCAGTTTATAAAGTCTAATGTCATCAGAGGCTGAACTGTAAGACAGTTATGGTGCAATCAGTTATCTAATTAATAATAATTAACACTGGCAGGAGGGCAGGACAGCACAATCAGCACATCAGGGTCTTGTGTCAAGAACTTCATCACAAAGATGGGGTGCGCCGTGTGAGGTTGCCATTAGGAAAGAAACCCCCTCCTGAGGTGCAGCAATGTGATATTATATCAAACACAGCAGCCTGTGGACCAGATCAAATCAGGATTTATTCATTTTTTTGGGTTAAAGCGTCAATAATTATCTAAAGGGATTCTTGGCAGGTTTATTGGATGGTGCCGGTGCTGTGGTTTTTAACAAGACTTGAAGTTCGGGGTCCATTTTTTTCCGTGCTACCTGCCTCATGGCAACCCGTTTTCTTTTATTTTTTATTTATTTATTAAAGCCACAACCCCGAAGTGCGCCAGCGGAGAAGCGCCTTGGCAACACGACCGCACTGTGCGCCGCCCGCCTCTGGATCAACGCGGTTCCAGGTACGTACAAGCCCGCATCATGTTTTATCCATCTGATGAAAGCACCACCGCAGATCACTGCTCGATCCAGACTGCTGCATGCGGTCAGATACCAGGCTCCAAGCCGCCTGTGAATGAGAAATGTAATGGATGTGATGTGTAATGTGGGGAGAGACCTTCACAGGGGAGATGATAGGACTTTTATTGGATGCTGCTGTTAATCTGCATTCTTTAATGTTTCATTCCTCTCATCTGCATTAGGACATTTATTTTTTATTTTTAAATGTAGGGATACAGGAGTTCACATCCTTGCCTTGGCTGGCTGCTCTGCTGTTTGACGTAAAATGGGAAGAGCGGACAGTATCAGTACCCATGGAGACTGCGAGTGCACTCCAATGCAGTGTTGCTGTTGCATAGAGACTGAGAGAGAAAAAAAACTGTGAATTTCAAGGTTGATGCACTGAATGACAACGCGGCTATTTTAAGCAAGAGCCACCCTCTTATATATATATTACCTTATGTGTTGAATATCTATCTTCTTCTTAATTGCAACAGGATTCTCCAGAAGCCACAATCCTGTCATGAAGACATGGGCTGGACCAGTGTCATGAAAGAAGCTGCTCTCTGAAGTGAATGAAGAGCTGGACAACATCTGGCTACATGATGCATTTTACTTCCCCTTAGATTTTCTTTTTTTTTTTTTGGTAAGCACAAAGAGCAGAGCAGCCATTACCCTTCAGTGCATATCATCTGATTGGAAATATGGACCCATTCAATGGAGGAATTTTGACTCAACATGCCCAGGAACTATGAGGTATGTTGAATTTCTGTATCTAAAGTCATAAACTTGTTTTTGTTCAGCCAAACATTGCTCAGATTTCCAAAGAAGTTTCCAGAGATACTTTAGATTATTTCAGTGAATTGTGTTATATATGATTCAAAAGATATGAATGATAGGGGGGAAAAACATTTATTTGACTAATTTACTTTAGGCTGAATAAAATGTAGCTTCAATGAAGAGATGAAACAAGCGGAATTAGATGATTTAACAAACATAAAAATGACAAAGCTGTATGTTAAAGGGTTAAAGGGTTTGGTGTGTAAGTGGATAAACACTTTCAGAAGATATTCTCATTAGAAATGCATCTTTAACTCTAATTCAGGACAGTATTTGAACGAGATTTAAAATTTAAGGACTCCGTTTGAGTATTTCAACCCGTGTGAAAATACTGCAAACATTTTTGTTAAGGCCCTAAAATTGGAATATATGTGATATATATTTCAAAAGATGCTCGAAGTTCTAGTTTGTGAATCTGTCCAAATAAAAGACAGACTGTAGTGATGATGTCATCTGGAGCTGCTCCATAGACAGTGAATAATAGAACAACAGCTTAGAGAGCAGCAGCCATGGTGATTTTACTGGTATAAGGGCACATTTAGTGATTCACTGTTGCAAAAGCTCTGCTCACTCAAAGAGGGCCTGAGCCTCTTTTTGTTTCAGTCACTGATCTGATGCCTGCGTGTGAACCCGCTCAGCAACTTGACGCCCATTGGTATCTGTGCATTTACCACAGGTATACATTATGAGCCGATGTATTGTAAGCTACTGGTGGGTCTTGTTTCAGGTGGTTTTCTTTTACTTTTTCACCTTTAGTTAGCAGATTTTTTTAATATTAAATCCATCATCATGCTCTTAATTTGATCACATTGCCCGTTCTCACCACAAGATCCATTTAGCACCAACATAGAATTAAACATGTTGAAATTCCCCATTTTTTGAGCATAAGATGGTTTAGAAGTTGAGATTAAAAGTTCATTCTTGACCTTGGAAACAGTAACCACAAGGCCCAAGAATGAATATTTAATCTCAGCTGTTTAATCGGTGTGTTTTACTTCTTCTTGTAAAGTTTATGACCATTGTTGGCAATGTATTCCCTGTCTGATTAACCCAAACTTTCCTAAATAAGTAAATTTAGGCTCACAGACACACGGTGATAATGTAAATAAAATCTGATTTCATGAGGTCAGACAGGTTGTACTTGAACTCGCCTCTTCCTTTGCTTTACCTACCAGCCTGGTCACTCAGTAGGGATGTTGGCTGCTGTGGAACATGGTCCCATCCTGTGCAGCGACTCCAACATCCTCTGCCTTTCGTGGAAAGGCCGGGTCCCCAAGAGCGAAAAAGACAAGCCGGTCTGCCGGAGACGCTATTATGAGGAGGGCTGGCTCGCCACAGGGAACGGGAGAGGAGTTGTTGGGGTGACGTTTACATCTAGTCACTGCAGGAGGGACAGAACTACACCTCAGAGAATCAATTTTAATCTGCGAGGACACAACAGTGAGGTGTGAGGCTTTGAATCCAGCACTATGGCTTTTTTTTTTGCAATATGTTGTTATTGGAAGAGAGTTAAATACATAAAGAGAAATCCTGCAGACATCAGTGTTTACTGTCTTTGACAACAAGACAAAATGAGATGAAGCTGTAAAGATGTCCACAGGGAAATGTAATCATTGCAGCAGCAAAGAGGATGAATCAAGAAATCTGCATATAGATATAAAACAGAGGTAAAATAGAAAAGCAGTCATCTATTGTAACTCTTAAATATACAGCATGTATAAAAGCAGGAAAATATTATAAAAGTATGCAATAGTCTGGCATATAATAGACCTAAATGTGCATTAACACATTGAAATGTAGCATAGAGAATATGAAACATATGCAGTAATCAATGTTATATGAGGCATTTTGTATGCCGTATAAAACAAAGGAGAAAAATGAGATATGCAAAATGAAAATAATGAAATTAGATATGTGTAAAATGTGCACTACATTCACTATAATAGGTTTTGTCTTGGCATGCTTTGTAAAATACATTTTTCAGCTGATCCATCACATCAGATTTACAGGTTCAGATAACGTTAACGTTACGTTTGCAGCTCCTCATGCTGCATGCTGACTTCTAACTGCAGTGCTCATAATGTGTATTAATCATGAATGCTCCTCTGTGCAGAAAGCCACCTGTGTTTGTTAAAAAATAAATAGTAACAGTGTTTTTGGGGGATGTTGCAGGTTGTGTTGGTGCGTTGGAATGAACCCTTTCAGAAACTGGCCACCTGTGATATGGAAGGAGGTATTTTTGTGTGGATCCAGTATGAAGGACGATGGTCTGTGGAGTTAGTGAACGACAGAGGAGCCCAGGTAGACACTTTTTTTTTCTGTTATCACCTCATAAAGCACCAAGACTGTAATTTGATGACACAAATGTCACTTCTTTCCCTTCAGGTCAGTGACTTCACTTGGTCACACGATGGCACTCAGGCCCTCATCGCGTACCGGGATGGCTTCGTGTTGGTCGGCTCGGTCAGCGGTCAAAGACACTGGTCCTCCGAGATTAACCTGGAGAGTCAAATCACCTGTGGCATCTGGACACCCGATGATCAACAAGTAACCTTTCTTTATGTCATATTGCAGCTGCTGAGCATTTCCATCATGTCGGCTATTAAAGTTTCATGTACAACGCCCCGCAGGTCTTGTTTGGTACGGCAGACGGTCAGGTGATAGTAATGGACTGTCACGGACGAATGCTTGCCCATGTTCTCCTACACGAGTCTGATGGGATCGTGAGCATGTCTTGGAACTGCCCTGATTTCCTGGTTGAGGACAGCACAGAGAGCGACACTGACTCCGATGACAGTATTCTGCCTTTAGGTAACAAACACATCCCCTCTGCTCGTACTGCTTCTTTATGTTGGACATGTAAAGCTAATGTACTCACTGTTTTCTTTTCTTTGGTCCTCCAAGTGCGCAGAGTCAAACCTTTGTTGACAGTCACCTTCCTATCAGGAGATATCAGCTTAATGAACAACTATGATGACCTCTCTCCTGCTGTTATTCGCTCAGGGCTGAAAGGTATAAAAAACAATGTTTTAATGTCACATTTACATGCATGCTCATCATGATCCATAACACAAAGAGATTTATGCTCTCCTTCACTCTGCAGATGTCGAGGCCCAGTGGTGCTCCCAGGGAGACCTCCTGGCTGTGGCCGGCATGGAGAGACACGGGCTTCCTGCCGACTCTGCCTGCGCGTCCATCATGAGGAACGCCCTTGTTAAGTTCTATAATGTCCAAGGAGAACACATCTACACGTTGGAAACTCCAGCACAGGTCAGTCCTGTTTGAATTTAGGGATACAGTAAATCCCTGGAGAACATGGAATAAAATAATTATTACAATAATCATAAGCATAACGATTCTGCGAGATATATTTAAGATTATTTTTGAAGAGACAAAGAGTTATACTGCAGCAGATTCAGGAGAATGTCACAACCTTTATTTATGTTGAACTTTTCAAAATAAAAGCTTCAATAGAGATGGTAAATAATAACAGATAATTAAAAAAAACCCCAAAAAACAGTGACCTCATGTAACATAAACTTAATGGACACTATACAATGATAGTTTGTGAAAGTCAGGTAGATATTGCTAATAGCTATGCAGTAAGGTGCACACTATTCTCCAAATATTTTATTTACCAAATGATTAATTGAATAAACGAGAAAATAATCACCATGTTAATAAAATTAATAATTATTTTAAGGGTCTGAAATACAAAAGAAAGACAGACAGGGTTGGAAATGAACCAGTAGCACAAGAGATGTGATGAAATGTTCTTGTTACGTAAGTGAGTGACTGCCAGTGATTGTCCTTTACTGTAGAGAAGTGATTGTGAATGATTGTGTTTCAGAGACCCATCACCACCATCTGCTGGGGTCACAGAGACTCTCGTCTGTTCCTCGCATGTGGACCGGCGCTGTATGTGGTGCGTGTGGAGCACAGGGTGGCCAGCCTCCAGCTTCTATGCCAGCAGGGCATCGCAAGCGCCTTGCGAGAGGAGAAAGATGTGGGGAAGCTGAACATGCCCTCGCTGCTCTGCTCTTATGTCACCACCGCTTTCATACCCACCATCAAGGTGCATTCATCTCTCGCTCGAATTCTGTGCAGGCAGCTTTCTTACCGACATTGTTGCACTGCGATAATGCAAAAAAAACTGCTGACTGTTTTCATTGCAGCGTCGAGCAGTTCTACAGCCCTTTCCTTTCTTTGTTCTAGCCCCCAATCCCTGACCCCAACAACATCCGTGACTTTGTCAGCTATCCCACAGCTGGGAACGAGAGGCTGCACTGCACTATGAAGCGAGCAGAGGACAGCCCTGAGGCAGGCGGACCCTGCTACACTCTCTACCTGGAATATTTAGGAGGGCTGGTACCCATTCTCAAAGGACGACGCATCAGTAAACTACGGCCAGAGTTTGTCATCATGGATCCAAAAACAGACAGCAAAGCAGGTGGGCTTGGACCTTACAGGCTCTTGTAGTTTTCATAGGGACTATATTTTACAGTGAGGTGTGTAAGCACAAATGAATCTCCATCACACCTACACCTATAATGACTGGAAGTAAAGGGAAACAGGTAGCTTGGCTTTGTCCAAAGTCCGCCTACTATTGTGTTTTGTTGTTGTTGTTTATTTATTGTGTACATAGACAGAAATGTAACTGGTGTTGCTATGACAACGAGATTATATATATATTTATATACTACAAAAAGATGCATTTTTGCATATTCTCATCTAACTATTGGCAAAAAATGACTAAGCAGATTTTTTCCCCAAGTGTACATCTGAAGGAAAAAGCTCTTGAGCTTCCTGATGTTAGCCGACTGGCCAAAGGTCAGAAATCTTGTTCCTTGTCAACTTGAAATTAAATCTGCGCCTGGTTATTCTCTTTAAACCTCTGCTGCATTTTAAAAAATGTGCATATTTATGTGGAGGGCCCATCATTCACCTTGAGTAAGAACAAGTACAGACTCCGGTGATGACTGCTCTTCTCTGATGTAACACAGTCTGAGGCCTGAGACAGGAATAGAGTGTACCACGACCTGGCGAGGCACCAGGGTTGCATTTAGCCTCCGGTCTCCAACAAACATATATTTGCTTTTCATATTTACTCAGAGGTTTAATACCGTGTTAGTATGCACTAGGACTCTGTTCAAACTCACCTTTTCGGCTTTGTGCTTTTATTTCCAGAGGAGGTGTGTGTGAATCCCATGATTTCATACACTGACAGCTGCAACTGCTCTGACTCCAGTGACATTGAGTTAAGCGATGAGTGGGTCGGGAAGAAGTCACCGAAGTTATCCCGAGGAAACAGGTCACCCAAACTCTACATGTCAGAAATCATACACATAAATGACACGTTACACAGGCCTGAGTGTCTGCGGATATGTCTGTGGCATTTGTCGCCATTTGTCAATTAAAGATTTCAGAAGTAGAAGATAAATAATTATTTACCTCTTTGTTTCAAAGGATGAACATGGAATCGAGAAAATCTCCCAAACTTTCACGCGCCAATCAGGAAGGCCAACGGTCGCCACGGTTACCGACAAAGAAGCCTCCAGTTCGCTCTCCCAGTCTGACACGTCGAGAGTTTTCAATGGATGGGATCACAGAGGTACAAATCTGCATTATTTGACCTAATCATACCGTAATGAGTAATGATGAAATGAAATGATGAAACCTAAAAAAAAAACAGATGCATTCATGATGTTAATACCATTTTATTTCATTCTTGTTTCCATCTCTTCGTGTTTTAAAGCACAACTACCTTGCTCAAGTCACATCCAACATTTGGGGGACAAAATTTAAAATAGTTGGACTCGCCTCTTTTCTCCCAACCAACCTTGGTGCAGGTAAGTGTCATAGAAGTCACCCTTATACAGTATGTCACCGTAACAGTCACAATAACTGTCCTGTACTTTGTGTTTCAGTCATCTACAAGACAAGTCTGCTTCATCTGCAACCGAGACAGATGACGATCTACCTTCCAGAAGTGCGAAAGATTTCTCATGACTTCATGAGCCTGCCGGTGTTCAACCCCAATGTGTTCAGTGAGGACGAGGACGATTTACCAGGTGTGAACAAAATGTTGAGTTTAAATGCACCTGACAAAGTTTTTGCATGTGCTAAGGCGTCACTTACACACTTCTTCCTCTGTGTTTTTATGAAGTGATGGGGCCATCCGGAGTGGCAGGAGACAATCCTCCCTGCACAGTCAACATTCCCATCGCTCCCATCCACAGCCCAGCTCAGGCCATGTCTCCAACTCAGAGCATCGGCCTGGTTCAGTCTCTTCTGGCCAATCAGAATATTCAGCTCGATGTCCTGACCAACCCCACGGCGACTGCAGCAGCTGCAGCTGCGGCGGCGGCGGCATCCGTCCCTGTTAGCGATCATGGGCAGGATGCAGTTGCATCACCGTACCCAGTGCCAACTAGATACTCAAACCCCGGCCAGGTGATCTTCAACGGACTGGAGATGGGTCCTCTTCTTCCTGGTACTCTTCCTCCACCGCCTCCACCTCACCATCTCCCACCGCAGCCTCACCCGCAGAGGTCTCATTCACAGCAGCCTCGCCAACAGCAGTCCAAACAGTCGCAACAAATGCAGACGCAACAGCAGCAGCAACAGCAGCAGCAACAACAGCAGCAGCAGAAACTGCTTCATCATCAACAACAACAGCAGCAGCAGCAACAACACCACCTTCAGACCCAAGCACAACAGCAACAACAGCAATTACAGCAACAACATCAACAGCTACAGCAACTGCACCACCAGCAGGCGCTACTCCAACAGCAGCAGCAACAACATCAACACCAGGTTCAGCAACACCAACAAATGCAACAAAACCAACAGCACTCCCCGGTGACACCCCAACAACTTCAGCACCAACATCAGATCCAGCAGCAGCAGCAGCAGATGCAGCTGCAGCACGAACAGATGCAGCAACAGCAGCAGCAGATGCAACAGCAGCAGCAGCAGATCCGGCAACAGATCCAGGAGATGAGGCAGCAGCAGCAGCAGCTCCAGCAGCAGCACCAGCAGATCCAGCAGCAGCATCAACAGATGCAGAGGCAGCACCAACAAATGCAGCAGCAGCTGAAGATGCAGATGTCGCTGCCGCCTCCTCCGACCGGCTATCCGACCATTTCATTACAACAGATTCATATTCTGCCTCAGATTCCTCCTCCTACCACCGAGCCGGGGCTCGGCAGGGGCGAGCATGGACACACTCTTAAGCCGAGTATGCCAAGGACTTTACCTCCCTTCACTGACATGGATGGATCTATGGAGATCCAGATGAGGAAGGTTAATCCTCCTCCTCCATACCCGGGCACCGTAGTTTCTGCAGCGGCCACAGCTGCCACTACGCCTCAAACTCTTGTCACAAACTGCGACAGCCCAAGTGTTCTGGCACCAGACCCCTGCCTCAAGAAGGATGAGTTTTTGCTTCACCCTGTCACCTTACAGTACCCAACACCTCTGGGGTATGAAAGGATCACAACCTTTGACAGCAGTGGCAACGTGGAGGAGGTTTGTCGGCCACGCAGGCGACTCATTCGCAACCAAAATGCGTATGCGGTCCACGGTTCGGCCACGCTGAAAGTCACTTCTTCTGAGAATAAAAAGATTCAGCTTCCCTACAGCTCGGCAACACTGAGCCGTCTCTCTGTCCCACGCTACTCAATACCTAGCGGAGACCCCCCTCCTTACCCTGATCCAGCCAATCAAGTACCTGCTACACTTCCTCCTCCTCAGAGAATTGACAGCAGCCTGATCCACGCCACTCTACGCCGTGACCGCAGAGACGTGGGACTTAAAGTGCCACAGATGATGGAAAGCTCAAGGACCCTTCCCTCCAGGGCTAAAATAAACAGTGCACTTGCACTCACCTACCAGCAGAGGGTGCCCACTGCGTTGTACACATGCACACAGTGCAGCAGCAACAGCAGTAGCACCAGTGTCAGCGTCAGCGGTGGTGGAACCACAAGTAGTGGCATCGCAGGTGGCACGGTGGTGAGGCAGGACTTCCCACCAGGGAAAGGAGCGCATCACAGCACCATCATCGTGCACTCTAAAGGCACCTCTCCTCTGGCCTCTCAGTCATCCTACAGTCTGCTGGGTGCTGTTGACAACAGCAGGGACAGGACAGTGTACGTTAACTCTGCTTTCACCGAAGACGAGACTTTAAGTCAGCAGTGTCACCTTGAAAAGTCTGTACGTCAGCTGACTCTCGGGGATGTCAGTTTAACAGTCAAACGCCCTCCGCCTTACCAGTGGGACACCTCGACCACAGAGGAGTTCTGGCTCACCCCGGAACAAACAATGTTGGCTCCTCCGCCAGGACCTCATAAACAGCCTCCACTCATCATCAGTCAAGCTCAGCACTTGGACATGACGCGACTACCCTTTGTCCTCACGACTAAACCTCCAACAAGTCCGAGCACGAGCACTCTTACTTTCCCGTCAGGTTACCAGATATCCCTGTCACCTTTTCCTCCAGGTGTAGGTCACAGTGGTCCTCCACTTCAGACCTTACAGAACCCTCCACCACAGTGCTCTCCAAATGAAGTGGTTGGTTCAGTTCCTTTTGCTCAGCAGGATCCCAACTTGGTCTTGCCACCGGGCTATCCTCCAAACCTGGCTAACTTGGCCTGCTGCCCTCTCCCTCCAATGTATCCAGGAGCCAGCTCATGTGCCGGACTTCAGCTGCACCCTGTCAACCTCCACCCGTGGAATCCTTACCCTTGCCCGCCTCCCATGCAAGACCCTCCAGCACCTCCCCTCCCAACCAAAACCCATCAGATTTTAGAGAAGCCGATTCTCTCCCCTCCTCCTCCCACAGCACCGCCTCCACCACCTCCTCTCCCGCCTCCTCCTCCACCTACTGAGCTACCGCCATCTAAAAGTGCCACAGAGGATCTAGCAGAGTCGGCCAACAACTTTCCAGAGCCATCATCTCTGAATGAAAGCCCCGTGCCGCAGGAGTCCGAGCGCTTCAACAAGAAGAGCCGCAAAAGACTGGACAGCAGAGCCGAGGAGGCCAACATGCCCACCGTCTCCGAGGGCAAGTCCAGGAAGGAAGGACGTGCGCTCTCTGACTTCAACACTCTCATTTCCAGCCCAAGGCTCGGGAGCAGAGAGAAGAAGAAGCCCAAGGGTCAGAGAGAGCAACTCAACAAAACCAAGAAGATGAGCAGGACCACAAACGAGTTCCAGGATAGCTCAGAGAGCGAGCCGGAGCTGTTTATCAGCGGCGACGAGCTCATGAACCAGAACCAGAGTAGTAAGAAGAGCTGGAAGAACAAGCGCAGCATGCGTATGGCGAGTGAGCTGGAGGAGATAAAGTGCCGCAAGGCGAATGAGAGAGAGGATCGTAGTTTGGGAAGTCAAGGATTTGTCTACGTCATGGCCAATAAACAACCATTGTGGAACGAAGCCACCCAGGTCTACCAGCTTGATTTTGGAGGACGAGTCACGCAGGAGTCAGCAAAGAATTTCCAAATCGAGCTGGATGGTAGACAGGTAACGTGAGCTGAAATGATTCATCAGTTGGTTGACGCGTTGGTTCATACATGCTTTTTAAAATGTCTTCCTCTCTTCTGTCTTTTTTCAGGTGATGCAGTTTGGACGAATTGACGGGAATGCCTATATCTTGGATTTCCAGTATCCTTTCTCAGCAGTGCAGGCATTTGCTGTTGCCTTGGCCAACGTGACTCAAAGGCTGAAGTGAAGGGATTACTTTGTGTTGTTGTGTAGACTAATTCAAAATAAGCCACAGCGCTCTTGGAGGTGTTCCAGGTGTGGGGCTATAGCTGTGAAAATGTCAGTGCCAGTGTCAGTGGTGGTTCTTTTTTTGAAAGAAAAGATTAATGTACGAGTTGGTCTTGCACGTGCAGATCATTTACAGTCTGTCTGTCGAAGGTAAAGTCAGTCTAGGTCACTGGTCATGGAGACTAAACTAGTTGCTCCATAATTTCTAGTTCATATGTTGAATGTACTCGAGCTAATTTTATTTATTATTAAAATGTTATTGAGTCAAAAAAAAAAGAAGAAAGGAAGTCAGCCTTCCCTGGATAAACAAAAGGTTAACTAAGTACATGTTGGGAATTGCATAAAAGCAATCTGGAGGTTTAGTACCATATGTGGTGCCAAAGACATGATGATTCAAGAAATATCAAATTAATTAATATTTTATATATGTTTGTGCTGTAAGGGTTACTTTATTGTGAGATACGGTGGTATTCAAAATTGCAAATAAATGTTCACAAAGCCATACCATATCTGAAACAAACACTGCACTATTTCAATTCAACCAGTTCACTTAATTATAAGATTTTACAGCGAATGTCAAATCCCATTTATTCAAGGCGATGTTTTGATTTTTTAGTCTGTTATGTGTGTCTTCTACATTATGTTAAAATTGCTGAACATGCAATAGAAGAATATATTTGATTCTGTAACCTCGACACAAACAGTTGAGTACAGTTTGAAACCGTAGTTTGTATATTTTCTATTCATGATACTTCTATGAAGTGGTGCAATGAACATAGTGAATCACATTCCTTTGGCCACGATACTGCAAATCATTTTCAGTCAGAGCTTTTATGATCTGACACTGTATTCTTCTTTGTTTTTGTTTTTTTAAATCTGTAAATTCACATCTTCATTTCCAAAACTCCCCCTCTGAAGTTTGGTAGATGGTTAGAAAGCCGTCCCATCCCCCACAAAGTAAAAATTTGTACAGAGATCCTCTCAGTGAATCTCAAACTCGGTTGGCTCGGTGTTGTTTTCATGGGTGTTTATGATGCTACTGCATCAGTAGTTTGCCTCGTTGGAAATCAGTGCTGCTTTAGCTAGATAGAGCTTGTGTGCAATAACGCTACTACATAGAACTGATGTTGTACTTGCAAAAGAAAATACGAAGCTGCTTGCACTGTGTATTTAGTAAACGACCTAACATCATTATATGCTTAGAAAAAAAATTGTGCGTATATGTTGCTGATTTTAGTAATTTTGTACTTCACCTTTGCTTTAACATGGTACCAAGAGTTTTTCGATGTTACACTTGTAGAAAAAAAAAAGAACGAGAATAAACTTGCAAAGGTATCAAATACAACATATTCATAAGATTAACTGTTAGTAAGAGTGAGATTCATGTAGATTTGGTGCTAATATATATATAAAAAAACAAATATGGAAATGTCTGGAAGGTTATTTTAAAGTATATGAAGAAAGACTTTCGAGAGAGGCTGCAGGACGTTTAGTGCAGAGAGATTTAATTGAACAGCTTTTCATTTAACGCAGCTTCAGAGACTTCAGCGACAGCGTGTGTCAGTTATCAGCAATACTGCCTAATGAATAGTTGGTTGCTTGTTTTGTTTTTTTTGTTTTTTGTTTTTTCTCTCTCTTATTTTGTGAAGGAAACAAATATGATATGACCATAGGTTCACATTGACCTATAGGCTGGCCAAAATGTAATAAAAAAATACATTGTTCCAATGGTTGTTGTCGTTTTATTTCAGGATATCAGGAGCTCACGTCACGGTCTTCCTCATCTGTAGTTATAAAGGGATTGATAAATACTAAAAATAAAGTACTAAAAATAGTGCTAAAAAGTAATAAAAGTAAATAAATGACTTGATTGTTTTTTTTTTTTTTACAAAAACAAGGTCACAGAAATATCTCTAAAATGTAAAAGTTCATATATTTAGATATAATAATAAATAATAACAACTGTATGGATAAATTATGATATATTAATATGTACATAATTTGATTAATGCACTTTTTTTAGATTATACAAATATACTGTAAAACTTTGCCATAGTGGTAGTCATAAAAACTCATATTTATTATTGCAAGACAATGACATAATAATAATAAGAACACATAAAAACAAATCATAACATTGAGATATTAATACTGATGCTAACAATAGTAAATAATTCAGGCTTATTATCTATATATCGAACTTATAGTCCAATGAAATTTCAAATGTATTCAGTGTTAGTCCAAAATTTAATTTATCCAATCAGTCTACCTTTATACTGTGTCTGTTTTATACTGTCTGTGACAGTCTACATTAGAAAGGGTCTTTGCCTTCAGTCACTCTATCCTCCTTTCTAAAGAGTGTGTGAGCCCTCACTGTGGGAGGCAGAGCCTTACAGTCCAAACTCAGGGCAAACAAGTCCCAGGAATCACAAGGAGTCACGAGGCCTTCAAGAGCGTCACCGGAAATAAAAATAAATAAAATATTTATTTTTTTATCAGGAATATTGTGATAATAACTTGGTGTAACTAAATTTAAGATTTTTCGAACATTTAATTTTAAAATTTGTCACAATAAAAACACACAAAACAAAGATTTACTAAGCAATCCCACAAATTAAATCACATATTCAATTATTTAAAAAAATAATAGTGTAGCTCTTGTATTTGTGTTAAAATATATTTATTAATAATTAATTTAGAAAGGCAGACTCGTTTAAACCTCCGGAAGCTGCGTATGGGGGCTTTTATTTTGAAGGCAGTGTGGGAATGTTTTCTGTTTTGACGCTGAATGAGGAAATACGCACACACACACACACACACACACATACTGTGTCCAGTCTGTCTGTGGTCTCCTGTCTCTCCATAGATCGTCTCAGGGCTGCTCGGCTGTTCATGTTCTCGGGACTTTTAATCTGAAAATCGAAACCTTGGAAATAAAAACCTCAGAAATGGACCCGGACCCTGATCTGCAGCAAACAGGTTGGTGACTCCTGTCCGGGTTATTCATTATTCATAATATAATAATATAAATAATAATAATAATAATAATAATAATATAAAATATAATAATAATAAATCAAGCTGAAGAAGCTTTTAAATTAAAATGCGTCCTCGACATGAATTAATGTCAAAGCTCATTTTCCTTTTTTCTGTTCCTTCACTCTTTTTCATTCCCTTTTTTTTCTCTTTTTGTTTCATGACAGATAACCACACTCAGGCTGAATCAACAGATCCTCCCCCGAGGATGACCAGACAGCAGATCTCACATTAATATCAAATGGCATCTGTCAACTTCAGTTCAATGATCTGTTACTCAATATAGGCCGTTTTTCCCTAATGAGGTAAGATCAAACTCTTTCACAGGTGTAATGAAGGTCACATCTTGAACTGTGACCTCTTGGGAGAATAAATACATTTTTCATTCATTGTCAACATAAACACACTCACAGGGCTTTTGCTGCTGCAGGCTTACCTGGTTGGTAGAGCAGTAGGGTGGATAATCTGAACTAATCTCAGCAACTTTAGATATTTCAAACATGCTCACTCCTCTGTGCTGGTGTAACACAGTGTGTTTGAGGGATTACAGAGAAAAATGACCCTAGTTAGCCAAGGTAATATATATATATATATATATATATATATATATAGATAATATATATAGTAGATATATATAGATATATATATATATATACAGGTTTTTCCACTGCATTAAACAAAGCTTCATCCCGTAACGCCCACTTGTGACCACAGTAACCACTTTTCAGCAAAACTTTAAATAGGCTGCCTTTAACAATCTGCTTAAGTTTCATAGATTAGTTCTAGGGCATCGTTAAGAACACATGGAGCTGGTGTTTAACCCTTCTGTTTTATTTTAATCCATTAACATGGCAACACAAGAGTTGTTTTTATTAATGACTTTTACCTGAATTTACAACTAGTATTTGTTAGTGAGTGAAACTAGAGTTTGACCACCACACTGACTACTTATTTTCCGTTTAAACACAATATACATTTACAGAACCACAAAAGCAAACACTGAGATATACTATTTTAGTATTCACACCTTATATTCCTGCTCCTTTGTTTACACATTTATCTGCCTTCTACACTGAGTTTGTCTTTTTGCCAGTGGAGTACAGTTTGTGCCAACATATTATACATCCATACGTGTATTGTTTGACACCGTTGATGCGGTTTATGGCATTTGTTTGTAGCGTTTTAACCTCCTGTTTAATGTGGACTGAAGTGAGTTTCTGTTGCTGGAGGCCGAGGACGTCAGATAAGACATGTGACATGATGTTCTGCCAGACACACAACAACAATATCTGCAGAAATATCTGTATTAACAGAAAATATTCAGTTCATTACTGCCTGTGCTAAAATACAGATTGTTGACTTTTCACGATAAAGTTTGGAGATATCCGATAACAAACAGTCTGATCAAACAGGGCATAACCTTGAGGATGTTGTAGCTATTGCAGGACAGGATACAGGAATAGTTGAGACAAACTCCTCTCCTCAGTGGGATGAATGAGTAATCATGTGCTACCCTCCCTGAAGGCCAGTGAATCATTGGCTTTGTTAATCTCACTGGACATAAGTTCTCAGGTAAGATCAGGCAGGCATCATGTGTAATAACTGTAATAAAGTTAGGGCACTGTGGAGTGACAGAGGGTAAATAAATAACAAATACATATGATAAATTCATAGGAACAGTTCTTTGATGACTCATCTTATACAGAGGACATATAAATGTCTAACACTAATATTTCTGCGCAGGCAGTGAAGAAAGGAGCCAGTCAGACCGTCGTTGGACTCATATTCGGCTGCTATGCTGTCTGCAATTTATTCGGTTCATTGATACTGGGAAGATATGTAAGTATATATGGTATTTACAGTATTTCTTTATCAGTTTGTCACGTGTGAAGTGTGATTTGCCGCCCAGGTGTACAGTAATTTTTATCTCTGTTCGTTTGTTGTATCAGATCGTCCAGATCGGTGCAAAGTTCATGCTCGTTATGGGACTCTTTGTGTCGTCAGGCTGCACCATCATGTTTGGGTAAGTGTGTCAATAATGATGACGGCCACAGAAATATACTCTGTACAGTTGTTACTCGTAATATTGTAACTGTAACTGTCTTTTAGAGCTTTTGAAGACAGTCAGAAATGCTCAATATCTTATTTCTCTGTGTCAAACAGCTCCATTGTTTTTCTGACTATCAAATTAATAAAAGCACAGATTTATCGTGATCTGAATCCATGTACACCATTTTTTCAGGTCAAAATAGTTCCAACAAATTCACCGTTTACTGTCCGTATGGTGTTTGCAGTGCCCGGCTGTTTTGGGTTGTTATTTAGCCTTTTTTAAAATAGACAAAACAATATATTTGACCCATTTTCATCAGTAGGAATGAATGGAACTGGGGCTGAGAGCCAAAGACAGGGTGGGAAAGTTTGAAGGTTTTGAGAGACGTTTGTTGGTGTTTTCATGGGATTTGTTGACAGTAAGAAAATCCAGAAAAATGACTGACTTTATTGTTAATCACTTATTTATATGTGTATAAACTATTATTCCTAGTTGTAATATCTTCCGTCAGCCTGGATTTGTTTCAGTCGTTCTGCTTTTCTTGCAGATTACTCGACCGGGTTCCCGACGGGCCTGTTTTCATTGCCCTGTGCTTCATAGTGAGGTCCATCGACGCAGTGGGCTTCGCTGGTGCGATGACTTCCACCGTTGCTATGATGGGGAAAATATTCCCAAACAATGTAGCGACTGTTTTGGTGAGTGCAGGCGAGTATTCAGAATCACGAGCAAACAGAAAAAGCATTCTAGTTGGGGTTGTTTTGTGTGTCCCTCGTCTCCCGGTGACTTAACTTAATAAATAAATTACGGCATACAGTAGTAATAGCATTTAAGCTCTCAGATTTGACAAAAATGTCTATTTTAATGTGCTCTCTCTGTCTTTTTAGGGAAGTTTGGAGATTTTCACAGGACTTGGTCTCATTCTGGGGCCACCGGTCGGAGGATGGGCCTACCAGTCATTTGGATACGAAGTCCCTTTTTTGCTTCTTGGATGTTTATTGTTGATTATGGTTCCTTTCAACATATACATCTTGCCATCCATCGGTATCAGTTGGAGATTTCAGCGTGTGATTTGTTCATTTTCAGTCATTTCAATCACTCTCTGCTTGTAACCTCGAGCTATATTTTGTGCTTCTGTTCCGCTCAGATGCCAATCCCTCGAAGGATTCGTTCTTTCGACTTCTCACCAAAGTGAAAATAATCCTGATCTGCTACGTGATTTTCACTCTTAGTGCAGGTCTGGGCTTCTTGGATGCCACGTTGTCCCTGTTTGCTATCGAGACGGTAATTTCCCTTTTGTTCTGATAAACCTTGAACTGTAAAAAGAAAGATCTTCATGTGAACTGTCTTTGTTTGATCTAGTTTGGTCTCTCGACTGGCTACGTGGGACTCATCATGCTTGGCTTGTCCTTGCCGTACTGTCTGGCTTCACCTCTGATCGGGTATTTTACTGATAAATATCCTGTGAGTATCAAAGCACATGTGGATAACGTATTCATGTAGAAGTTTGGCATATTAAACTTAAAGAAATCTCTTGTGTGTCTGTGTCCATCAGGCCACCAGGTCTTGGTTCATGGTATCAGGCGGTATCGCCACAGCACTTGGCTTCTGTCTGCTCGGTCCAGCCCCTTTCCTTCACATCCCAAAGTGAGCATATGAACAACAGATGACACAAGACTGATCTTATATTCAGAGCTTTATCTGGATCAACAGATCCTTTACTTTAACCTTTAATTGATACATTGTGTGTTTTTGTTTGTGTGTGTGCAGTCAGCTGTGGTTGGTGATCGCCATGCTTGGTTTTATTGGGTTTTCTCTGGGCATGACTACAATTCCTACATTCCCTGAGCTCATCGTGTGTGCACGGTGAGTGGCTTCACATGTTTTCTTCTACGTTTATGCAAAGGGGAAACACATGCTCCACATTGTTTTATTTTCCTCTGTATAGTGAAGAGGGATATGAAGAGGGACTAAGCACTCTTGGAATGGTGTCTGGGCTATTCGGGGCAGTTTGGTCCATGGGGTAAGTTTTTCTGAATCAAGAAAAAAGATGAGCTCAGGAGATGATAAAAGCTCTAGACCAGTTTTTCTGGTTGTTTGATTTTTAATGTTTTTATTTCTTTTTAAAGGATGTTTTATGGCCCGGTAGTCGGGGGACTTATCACGCAACATCTGAACTTTCATTGGGCAGCTACTGTCCAAGCAGGCTTGGCATTTCTTGGCGTGAGTATCAGTTTGTTCATCATTTGCATGATGATCCACACAAAGCCATGGAAATTGTAGGGACGCTCTCACTTGCTTGTAATTTGAAAGATCCCAGTTTACAGTTTGATCATCATTAAACGATTGCAGTCATTACTCGGCTTAGTCATGTCAGCTGATTGTCTGTGAAATGCTTCCAGTGTGACAGAGGCAGCATGAAACCGTGGAAGTTAATGGCGTACTTATTTAAGGATGGAGAAAGCATGTGTCAGTCATTCAGGGGTCAAACACACCATGAGGCTCGACAGAGAAAAGAAGCGTGTCATTCTCATTTCTCAGCTTTAACGCACATTAACTCAGCGATCTCTCTGTCCTCAGGCTTTCCTCCTCGGCTTGTATTATCTCTTGGCACACCGGCGACAACAAAGGTAATCATTAACCTCAAATGGAGATAATCAGATTTATCTTAAGTATGTCATACATCATATTTAGAAGCGTCATACCGTACACAATGTGGAAGGTTATTCAGACATTTATGTGTGTAACGCTCACTTTTTATGTTTGAATTTAAGCGTGCGGGAAGAAAGTCGACCGACAGACGAAAGCACTCCTCTCCTGACCGAATGAAGCCTCAGCGACATGTGGACAGACAACATATTGAACAATGCACAAACTGTGATTTCAAACTTTCATTGTTATTTTTAATAACTTTTTTTAATTGATCATTGTGTTTTGTTTTTTTTACTTTGGGGGTTATTTTTTGTAACAGTATTATGTTTATATGATGTTTTTAAAGCTGCAACGATCAGTCCATAAACAGAAAAATAACCTATTTTGATAGATGGTTAATTATTTATGTGAGAACGGCAGAAATGCTGTTTTCTTTCTCTCTTATATTTTCTACTTGAGTCTGTTTTACGTCATATTAAACTGTATGTACTGACAAAACAAGACATCTAAAGATGTCACCTTCTGATAGATCAAATGATGAATGAATCTAGAAAATAATCAAAAGAATCAATAATAAAAATAACTTATTTGCAGGCAGCCGTATAAATATTTATGTGTTTGTAGTAGATGCTGTCTAACAGCCGAAAACAAAGCGGTGCAACCCTATGACTGACTTGAAGTTATGACATTAGGATTTAAATACATTATTTTATACTGTTTAGTAACTTTGGATGAATTTTACATGAATAAATGAATAACTTGAATAAAGACTCGACCACTGGAAATCACAGAACCAGATCACAAACTAAATGTGCCTTTTGTTCCCTGCTGTATTAATCAGCTTATTTTTCTACATCACGAGTTGGATTTCATGTTCGTGTGGTACACGTCAAGAGCTGCTGACAACATTTTTAATATAAAAGAAGCAGATATGAAGTATTACGCAGGTCACAATGAACGTCTCAGAATGTACAGTACAGTTCAATATGACCGGGAGCGTTATGTCAGCGTTATGTGTTTCTGACATTTTTGTGACAAAGGTTTTTTGCACTGATTTGAATAAAGAGTAAATATGAAAATGAAAAACACTCACTGTGTTTATTTACTCTATCATAATAATATAAAGTTTAAAGGTGACCTGAGCTGACATCATGCAGACTAATATTTAAAGTGATCCACTGAAACATGAGCTATATTCTAAAATAATTCATAATCTATTCAATAATTTTGGATTATATTCAAGTTTGCAACTGGCAGAATACTTTTTTTTTTAGCGCACACATTGTTTCACAGGTACGTCCTGGAAATGTAACACAATAATGATCAAAATAGCTCATAAGCGTATTTATTTAAACATTTTAGATATCAAAACTTTGACTTCACATGATGGTCTATAGAAAGCATGAATAATCTGTATTTTTATAGCTGTGAAGAAGTGTCATATACAAACTTTTAATCTCATACGGGCTAAGAAAATAGAACTACAATATTACAGAAATATTTTCTATATAGGTGCAAAAATGTGCACAATTTATTCTTATGTCAATAAATATGTAAACATGTGAAGACAAATTTTTAATTGACAATTCTGTATTAATACACATTAATACAGAATATGAATACACCGACTGCTTAATTATAAAAATAAAAATAAACTGTAAAAAATACAACAAACCTGCATGGTTAATTGTCATTAAAAACATATAAAAACAACCATGTGTCCATGAGTTCACGTGTCCGGCTGGAAGGCACCGTTAGTCCGGCCCGTGGGTCTCTTTGGCAGAGGCCTGTCTGTGGATCGGGCTCTCCTCCTGGTGCCGGCCGACTCCAAAGCGTCTGCATCTGAGACGGTGGCTTGAGACGAAGGTGCAGAGACTTCTGGCTTTTTCACTTTCTTTTTCCTTCTAGCTCTGAGGGGGGGAAAGTTCACAGTCAGTGTTTGTTATTTCTAAGACGTGTTACAATATGCCAAACATAAACCTGTGTCTTCCTCCTTTTCTTAAAGAGAAAGAAACACTTGGAGCTGTGTTCAGTGACTGTGATCCTGTGAATGAAGTCAGGAGGATTTACCAAAGCGAGCCATTTACCTGGCATCAGTCAACTCAGGTTCGGTGTCAGAAAGAGTCGGCTCAGAGAGAAACCTAAGCTCCCCAGAAGAACTAATTGCAGCAGATACCTTGAAAAGGGGAAAGGAGAGAAAATAAAATGACAATAAGGAAGAAGACAGGAAAAGATATCCCACCGTAGAGATACTGAAAGATAGACCACAACCATCATGTTTTTTAAATCTCTCTCACTGGAGCATGGAAGCATGCATGCACAGAAAGTGCCTGTGGAAAGCCAGTTTTGATCAGAACATCAACATATAGAATAAAGAGGAAGTGGGAACAGGATGTCGTTGTGCAGGTGTGTTTTTATCCGTTTAATCTCATTATTTGATGGTCAAAGCAAAGACTGGGGTGAAGTATCACTTTACCAAACAGACACAGGAAGAAGAAAGAAAAGCTGCGATTAGACGACAGCCACACGATTTCACCTTTAAGCCCACAGGACCGACGCCACAGTGTTATTCTGTCTCCTTACCCTGGTTGGTGTCGACCTCTCGGCAGTCTCCTCAGAGTGTGCATGACCCCCCTCATTGTAATCTCCTACAATATAAAATAACTCAGCATCCTGCACCACATGTAGATTCGTACACATTACACATCGTCTATCGCAGAAAATAGAATCCACTTACTCTGATCCGCCACGTAAGAAGCAAGAAAATATCCCTGCTGCCCGTTGTCCAGACGCCCAAACCACCAGTTGTCATTGTCTTTGTACAGAACGTGGATGACGTCGCCACGCCGTATGGTCAGCTCATCGGATCGATTCGCTCTGTAGTCGTACAGCGAGACGACCTAGAGGGGGAACACAGAGGTGGGGGGGTTGAATACGAGAGGTTGAATGTGACGGAGCTCACAGCTGCGGTGTGGATCACTTACGACTTGTTGAATTGGGTCGGTTTCCACGTGGGTGCCTGAAGAGATGTGGTCAGGAAGGGTCTGACGGAGAAAAGGGACATTATTTGAATCATGTCGTAGTAGCTTTAGTCATTTTGATGTTTGACTAATCAGTTCTGTATTGTTCATCTGGTTCACAGTTGACAAAAACAGCTTCACCAGCCTTACCGACTGTAGCCTGAAAGACGAGGCTCCTTTCAGACGCTGACCGACTGGATTGAATCCGCCTGAAACGACGAGAAAACAACAGCAAAGTAAATATTTCATCTTGATCTGTAACACGAGACAGTGACTTGAGTTCACAGAGATCACTTACGGACACAAGTGAAAATCACAAGAGGTCCGTCTTTGTCTCTGTGTACGGTGTACATGCTTAAGCAGACTCTAAACCACAATGCTGGAAGCATTTGGTCGTGGTCCCCACATGCTATACGTCACACAGCTCTAATCTTAAGAAATATTTGACCTCACGTAGCACAGAGTTTGCAGTAGAGCCGTTCATTGGTTAAAACGCACATAACAGTGTGATTAACCGTATAAGCTCACTCACGGTTTTGGGTGCTGAGAGCTGCCTGGGGGATAAGCTGCTCCGCGAGAGAGCCAGACAGCTGCAGCTTGGAGTGCGGAGACAGGAGAGACGGAGGAGGTAACGAAGCATTTAATCCCATCTTTAAAAAAAAGAGAAAGTTGGACTTGAGTTGCATAGAAAATTGTTTTATTTCAAAATTTAAGAACTGCTTCCTGTTTCATGTAGACCTGCTTTAAGGCTTCCTAATGCATTTTTCTTGTACAGTACAAAGTCAACTACTTTAGACTCGTTATTGTGGCGTTTCCTTCCTCAGCACTAACATGAGAACAAGCTTGGTTTGACAGAGATTAGAGAACAAAATCAACATTGGCAGGAAGGGCCTGTTAGTTTACATCACCACCTATGACCTGAATAAAGAAGAAAGGAGTATACAAAGGTGTGGTGAACAGAAACTCACTGTGCCAGAATCAGATGTAAAGCTCCTCCCCATTTTGTCTGCAAACCAAACACATAAAACACACTTAATATTTTGCACCTTATTAAAGAGACAGCACTGGTTATGTTCATCATATAAAACACATACAGTTACCTTGCTCATAAATGTATCCTGAAGTTGAAGATCTCCGATTTGGCTCCTAAAAAATGACGTGACAGGGTGAGGTTTGGTATACGATGAATTGAAATTCCTTGAATTGAATCTAAAAGTAACAAAGAGTGAGTATTTACAAGGACGGAATTCAGTTGCTCCTTAACACTCTGCATTTTCATTGCAAGTCTCGTCGCCTGGGCAAACTGATCCATGGCTGCGGCGCCGGATGCATCCTGCAACGCCGGCAGATCAGGCGTGTTTCTGATGGTTCTTGTGTCTGCAGAAACCGACCTGCTCACGCTCGATGCTGCTTTTATGTTATGCACTTCCAGCTGGGAAACTGCGTGATAAATGATGACACATTTTTTTTTTAGCCTACTTTGTATTTTGATGCCTAAAATAAGAACGCAGCTGATGAGAGACTCAGTTTTCACAAACCTTTGCGATCATACAGGTACACGTGGACAGGCTGGCTCTGACCGAAGGCACAGAAAGCGACCATGTTTTCGTGAGGGTGGAAGGCCACGCTGTGGAGAGCGGTCGGGTAACAAAGCTCGGAGTAGACCGCAACTTGATCACCTGAGGAGACAAAAGAGCCGACAGCTGGAGCCACTGGAGCAACTGTTGAAAAACTGGCCTCTTTGTTACAGGAAAAAAAAAAACAACGGCATGATTCTCACCTGTGTCTGTATTCCAGACATACGCCATCCCGTCCTCGCTGCCGGAGAAGATGAAGTTCCCACATGGCGTGAAAGTGCTATAGATCCTTTCTCTGTAGTTTGTTGCTCCTGTGTACTTCTTCACAGCCAGGCTGAAAGATCCAGGTGGAATGTTAAAAACATATAAATAGAAAATAGGCAATAAAATAAACTTAATTCATTTGTAAGTAATTCTGTTGTTGTAGTGTTTTCTGAAATGGTGAGTACAGGATGACGACTCAAGCTACATAACATAGTTTTGTTTTATCTTACGTACATTCTCAAGTCCATCATCCTCAGGACGCTGTCTTTGGCGTGGATGAGGAGGCACCGCCCGTTTGGATGGAGCTGCATCATGTTGATGGGGATGCCGCCGAGGTCACTCTCGTTAATTTTCTGCCGAGATGAAAACACGCGCGAGTTTCACGTTTCTTTCGAATTTCAAATCACACCGTGTGTGTGTGTGTATGTGTGAATCAAATACTTGTGTACCTTCTCTATACACCAGCGATTACACGGCTGACGGTGTTTGCTGTCGTTTACTGAAGTCCTCCACACGATGATCAGGCCTGTGTTGTCTGCAGAGAACATTCTTCTTCCTGATTACAACAAAAGGAACACACACTGTAAGAGAAGTACAACGTTCTTCATTCATATTACAAAAGAAGTTGCACATTTTATAAAGAGAGCACCAAAATTAGCTACACAATAGATAGTAAGAGTACAAATACTAAATATAACCCCCTCAGTGCACACATGCAGGCTCACATGCAGACAGACATTTCAGGTGGCATGCTTGCTGCAGTGTGCAGGGTGTGGGCAGCAGCTTATGATTAAGAGATAATCTCAGAGCTGGAGGATATCTCAGGTTCTCAGATGTAGCAACAGAGTTCACTGCCCTTGGACTTTGGTTTATGATTATGAATTGTATATTAAAATCCAAACAAATTCAATGTTGGTGATCAGTAGAGACACCAAAGAAAGCAGAGGCCAGCTAAATGTACGTCTCATGTACAAAAAACTGAATGAGTTCTCAGGAAATATTGAAGCCAGGATGTGAAATAAAATAAAACCATGAGTTTATATCATTCAATATGAGGGAAATAAAATGCACTGGGTGAGAGGTATACACCATAAACACTACTTTCTGATAGGGTTCATACGCTTATACAAAGATGCAACCACACCTTCAGAGTCAAAGCAAACCGTGTTGATGAAACTGTTGTGGCCCTCAAACTCCTGCAGCAGCTGGCCATTCACATCATCCACATCGAGTCTCCACACTCGCACCAGAGAGTCGTAGCCGCCGGACACCACCAGGTTCTGGGCCGTGGGGTGGTACTGGGCACAGTACACAAAGGATGGATGAGGGAGCACCTTTTGTGCCGAACCCAGAAGCCTCTCCACGTTCCACTCTCTGAGAAAAGCAAGAAAAGCTGATGATGTAATGCGGTGTTCTTTAAATAATACTCCAAAATCACTACTAAAAACATGCTGTGTCACTGGCGACACAAAGAGAGCGAGTCGTTTATTACAAAGAGTACTGCCTCCCTCTAGAGGTGCCACAAAGAACAGCAATTCATTCACCAGCGGTGCCACCTCATAGACAACTGTTCAATCGCTGAGATTTTTTGTGATGTAACAAACAGAAACCTACCTGACAGTTCCATCAGAGGAGGCAGACAAAAGAGTCCGATCGTCTCTGGACCAGCAGAGATCGTAGACTATTTTCAGATGGCCACTGAAGGCAGCCAAAACCTTTCCAGAGGGAATCTCATACACTGAAACAGTAAAGGAATAAATTATTCTTTGCACATCAACATTTCTTTGTATATGTTTGGAAGCTGTAGACTCTTAAATCCATTCCCCAGGGCTGTTTATGACTGGAAGCGAGTTAATTAGCTGGAGATTTCTGCTGAGGTGTGAAGAGGAGCGTCACAGACGAGGTGTTGCTTACCTACAACAGGGAACGCGTCTCTGTCAGCACAAGCAGCAGCCAGTATTGTCCCGCTGTGAGAGAAGAGCACCGTGAAGCAGCCCATCTGACCGCCGCGGAATGACAGCATGAGTTTGTTGGGAATCCGACAGACCTTTAACAGAAAGACTCGGGTAACGTTTCAATGCAGTCAACCGTGTTTCAAGGTTTTTTCCAAGTCTGTGTCTACGGACAGAGAATGTTGTTCTATAAAACTAAATATTATTTTGACTTCTGTTTCATCAAATAAAAGTTCTTAATTCCACCAACCTGTCCCGGCAGCCTGCTCCATCTCAGCGCTGGTGGTTTGCTGTCTAGCGGTTGTGTCAGGCTTTTCTTAGTGACTTCATTCTGCAGCTCACTGTAGGAGGTGCTGCCCCGCTCCTCCTGCAGCGCCATCATGGACCGAATACTTGGGTCCACCTGCAGAACGGAAACCATCTCAGCATCAATGAATTACTGAATCTACTCGTGGCTTCAAAAACATAGAAATAATTAATAGCAGCTGTAACTTACATGCTCGGGGAGTTTAATGCCTTTCACCGTAACATAAAGAGTGGATGCGTATTTGTTCCGGGGGTATTTCCTCCACCACTCGACCACCTCAATTGTTTTGGGCTGTCGTTTTGCCCGAGGTGGAGGGCAGAAGAGCTGGAGGCGAAGTTTACTGTCGATATTCAGCACACCATTTGTGCCGACAAGCTAGAAGGTACAGGAGAGAATATGAAATGAATATATGAGAGCAATTCAAAACAAATTCTTTCTAAATAACCAGACAAAATATCGTACCTTGAGGAACGCCCATGCAATCTTTCTGAATCCTCGCTCATGCTTGTCAACATCAACATTGGCTCTCGCTTCTTCCATAGTTATGAAGTCCAGGATCTTGATGAAACATTTGAATAAAAGAGTTACTGACAGCTACATTTAAACTGGCCAAATAAGTCTAACTGAACAGTCTCTTACTTCAAAGAAGAGAAGCACTCTGGGGCTTTCATCGTTTTGTTGAACAAAGTAACCAAAGCGTTCATTGAAGATGATCTGTTCCTGCCACTCCGGGATGATTGATTTGTTCTTCTTGAAGTCGAAAGGTTGAGTCATGATGGGGAGAATGTGGTCAACGTTCTCTTGCTCGTAAAATGAGGAGACTGGACGATGGCTATAAAAAACAAGACAAAGAAATTTAATTGACAAGCAAATACATAAAAATACCGAAGCCACAGTTGGGTGGTGTGCAGTATGTTGTGTTCATTTAATGATTTTACCACCCTGTATACTCCGACAGACAAGAAACACAGCTGCTGCCAATGTGAAAACACAAAACACAACGTGTTTAACACTGAACTTCAGTACTGTAGGTGTCTGAGAGTGTCCGTTCTCACCAGTCTTCCTTCTTCACATACTGTCCAGTGACTTCATCGACAACATGGATCTTCACCATGGGGTGTGAGATCAGTAGCTCGTTCTTGAGGCGATCTGTTCTGTGGATGTACACTCCCAGCACGAGGCTGTCGTCAAACGTTGGCTGCTGTGGTACTTCCGCCTCAGTCTCAATCTCTTCTTTGACAACTGAAAAATTGGAAATAAAAAAAAACATGAATTTCATTTTAAAAAAAAGAAGGACTTTTTAAATGATTTCCTGACAATGAGCATCCAGTTACCATGTTTTGTCTTCTTCTTTTTCTTCTTTCCCTTGGTTTCTGTTTCGTTTTCCACATCAGCATCCAGGTCAGCATCTTCATCTTGATACCTAGTGGACCGAAAAACATTAAATCTTACTACAATAGTCTAAAAACAACATATGTATATCATATTAGTAGACATACACACCCTGCTTCGGACTGTGTGATTACAGATTTCAGCTTTTTCTTTTTCTTCTTTCCGACGTCATTATTTAGCGGAACGTTCTGGGAGACAACATCTTCCTCAGACTTGACTCTTGTCTTCTTTAAAGTCCTCTGCTCCTCTTGTACAATCTGCTGCTGGTATTCATGCAGCAGCTTGTCCTCTGTGTCCTCCACCTGACTCTCCTCCTTGGCCTCTGTCGCTCCTTTGCTTTTCCCCTTCTTACTTTTTCTCTTTGGTTCCTTTCCACCATCTAAATCATCTGGCTCCAAAGCGATCTCAGACTTGGAAGCGTCCACATCCTCCTGGATGTGACTTGAGGTGTCTTCAGGTACAGGGAGGGGTGGAAGCTCCCTCTTACTTTTCCTCTTGCCCTTTGAAGCTTGAATCTCCTCTTGGTTTCTACTGTTGTTGATATTAACCTTCTCTGCTGTCTCCCTCTCTCTTCGTTTATTCTTGGTGTAGCGAGGGCTGCCCTGTTCAGGGTGATACGTGTTCTGGAGGATGGTCTCATCTTCCTCCGTGTCCTTCTCAAGGTTGAGATTCTTTTTCAGATTCTGAAGCTAAAGAAATGTAAATATATACTGCATGTTAGTATTTGAACACTAAACTATCAGAACTTTAAAGTTTGATGTGAGGTTCACCACAACTGAAGGCAGAACCGTGCATATTAAAATACATACCACAATGGTCTCCTGAGTTTCAGTGGTTTTCTTCTTCGCCTTCTTCTTGTCTGTCTCAGAGTATTTCTTGAACACTTCATTGAATCTTTCCCGGGTCTTTGCCCGGTCTTCACTCTCACCTGTAAAAAAAAAGGTTGCATTCATCATTCAAGGGCAAAGTACGTGTGGTCCTAATACTACATGATCATAACTGTCTGTGCTGCTATGAAGGGTAAATGTATCTTAAACTGTCTATTTACTTTAAGTTCTGCACTTTAGCACAATTTTAAAGTACTCACTTTTATATTTTATTCATACAGCACCACATTTCTGATTTAAATTGTATTTTTACAGCACTACATTTGTTTACATACAGACAAAACATGATCAACAACTAAGATATTATGTATTTTTATAGATTTAATGATCCCCTTCAATATACTACAACATTAAATAATAACCTATATGATAAATATAATACAAAAGAAGGTATTTGGCTTTATAAGGACTTTTACTTTTGATAATTAAAGTATATTTTGTTTAGACTTTAACCTGAAACAAGGTGTTTTTATCCAGTGATATTACTACTTTTACTTTAGTAACAGATCAGAGTATTGCTTCTGTACTTCAGTACAATTTTGAAGTACTTGTTTTCACATTTTATTCATACATTTGTTTACATACAGACAAAACATGATCAACAACTAAGAGATTATGTATTTTTATAGATTAAATAATCCACTTCAATAAACTACAGCACTAAATACTGCTTAAATAATAACGTATATGATAAATATAATACAAAAGAAGGTATTCAGCTTTATGATGACTTACTTTTGATAATTAAAGTATATTTTGTTTAGACTTTAACCTGTAACAAGGTATTTTTATCCTGTGATATTACTACTTTTACTTTAGTAACGGATCAGAGTATTTCTTCTGTACTTCAGTACAATTTTGAAGTACTTGTTTTCACATTTTATTCATACAGCTCCACATTTCTGATTTAAATTGTATTTTTAACGGCACTACGTTCGTTTACATACAGACAAAACATGATCAATAACTAAGAGATTATGTATTTTTATAGATTTAATGATCCACTTCAATATACTACAACATTAAATAATAACCTATATGATAAATATAATAGAAAGGGATATGTGGGTGTAAACAAAGTGTGATGCTAAAGACGAGAGGAGGAATAGAAGCAATGTATGATAGTCATACAGAGGAAAGAGCGGCAAACGACTAGGTGCAACGTAAAAGATGGAAGGGGCTGAAGATTGGTGTGGTTTGGTACAACAACGAGGGGTACCGGGGAAAAGAAGAAGGGGGGCCAATTGGGTTCATACAGGAGAAACATGATCAACAACTAATGAGACTGTAGGTTTATAGATATAAATTATCCATCAATATACTAACTGTTTAAAGTAAGTACCTAGTATAATCAGAGATATAATAACAAGAAGGAATTCAGCTTATGATGACTTACTTTTTGATAATAAATATAATTTTGTTTAGACTTTAACCTGTAACAAGGTTATTTTTATCCAGTGATATACTACTTTTACTTTAGTAACAGTAATAAGAGTATTTCTTCTGACTTCAGTACAATTTTGAAGTACTTGTTTTCACATTTTATTCATACTGGTTTACATACGACAAAACCTGATCACAACTAAGAGATGTATGTTTTTAAAGAATTAATGATCCACTTCAATATACTCACACCATAAAAAACCTATATGATATAAATTACATCAAAGAGGTATTTCCGCTTTATGAGGACTTTTATTTATGAATATTCGTAATTTTTGTTGTGCACTTTAACCTGTAGGTATTGTTTATCCAGTGATTTACTACTTTACTTAGTAACGATCAGAGATATTCTTCTGACTTCACCCAGTCCAATTTTAAAGCTCTTGTTTCCACATTTTATTCATACATTTGTTTCACTACGCACAACCTGATCAACAACTAAGAATTATGATTTTATAATTATGTCCACTTCACTTACTGTCCTACAGCACTTCATGCTTAAATATAACCCTAGAATATATCATCCAAAAGAAGGGTTTTGGCTTTATAAGGACTTTCTTTGATAATTAAGTTATTTTGTTTTAGACTTCCTGTACAGGTTTTTTATCCGTGATTATCTCTTTTACTTTAGTACGGATCAGAGTATTGCTCTGTACTTCAGTAACATTTTTGAAGTACTGTTTTCACATTTTTTCATACATTGTTTACATACAGACAAACCTGATCAACAACAAGAGATTATGTATTTTTATAGATTAATGATCCACTCAAATATACAAAGCACTATAAAAACCTATAGAAAATATAATACAAAAGAGTATAGCTTTAATGAGGACTTTTACTTTTGATATATAATAATATATTTTGTTGACTTTTACCTTAAACGAGGTATTTTATGCTGTGATATTACTACTTTTACTTTAGACAAATCAGAGTATTTCTCTAACGCTGTGTTTTGGGGGGACCTCACCTGCTGCTGGCATCTCGCGGGCACAGTCCCGTCATGTGTGTCATCCTGGATGCACAGCCGGTTAATCCGAGGGACGAGGCTTTCATTCAAAAATAAAAAAACAGGGATAACGCTGCACAACAAAATCCGTGCTGGTCATACTCGGGCGGATTATACCACACACAGATAAAATTTTTAGATGTTTCATACGAAATACAGCAGATATGTTGTAAACAAAGACCTGTTTACTGTTTATATCCGAAAAGAAAAAGCAAGCCGTGTTAGTTGCTTGTGCTAAGTGCTAACGGTGGCATATTTAGCGTAACACGTTTGTTACGGTAAGATTTAGCTCCTCCAACAAACAGTCCGAGTCCTAAAAACGAACCAAACACACACACGGGTCCGTTTTTAAAGACTGAATATGGGCTAATAAAGCGATAACTGTGCGTGTTTACCCCCGCAGTGATGAGCTTTCCGCTAACTGCAGCAACAACGCGGGGACGGTTACCAGCAACCACAACAGGGCACGAGCGAGGGCGGAGCGTGCCGGACATGTTCGTGACGCAGCGACGTAATGACGTAAACACGTAGATAGTTACGTAATTCAGATTTTCTGTCCTGACGTTTGATTGGTGCGTATTGGGCGGAATCGTACGTCGACGTCGCCGCCATATTGGATGTGGCAGATCTGCCGGTAAACTAATACAAGGAAATGGACTGAACTTCATAAAGCGCCTTTCTACAAAGTTCTTTAAGTTAATGCCTCTTATACACCATTCACCACACACACTAATATATCTGGGAAACAAACAGGCACCAAAACAACGAATGTAACTTCAAAGTGATGATTATAAATGTTTACCCTTATGTAAGGCACCAAACCAACTATGTATTTTCTAATGCTGATGTTTACAGCTACTAATGTGTGTAACACTGTTACTGTGATGATAAATATTGAAATATTTAAATTTAACATTTAATCTGTGTCTATAATAACTAGATCCTGAAATGTAGATGTGACATGAGGGTTTTCGGAATAAAAGCACTAACATACACATACACACACACACACACACACACACACACCTGTGTGTAGATATAGACACAGATTAAATGTTAAATATAAATATTTCAATATTAATCATCACAGAACAGTGTTACACAGATTATAGCTGTAAACACTCAGCATTAGAAAAAATACATACATTGGTTTGGTGCTTACATAAGGAGTAAACATTTATAATCATCACTTTTGAAAGTTACATACGTTGTTTTGGGTGCTTGTTTGTTTCCCAAATATATTAGTATGTGTGTGAATGGGTGTATAAGAGACATTAACTTAAAGAACTTTGTAAAAGGCGCTTTATGAAGTCAGTCCTTTCCTTGTAGTGTTACCGAGATCTGCCACGTCCAATAGGGCGGACCCGTTGACGTATCGCGACCAACGACCAACCCGCTCAATGCGGTGCTATGTGATATGTCTATGATATGTCTATGTATATATGTCTATGTATATATGTCTATGACGGTGCCTCTGTCACGGTGCCTCTTGCATGCTGTTTTACTTCTGTCATTAGTAAATTGACTTTAACATCTAAAATCATTTTAACCACCACAAACTAAGACAGAGAACTTGTGAAGTTGTGGGGCCCTGGGTACTGAAAGCGTTAGTCAACATCACAAAAATACCATTTACAATACTAGTTTCTAGAGACTTTTAAACCCCAAGTTGTATCAAAGATTGACCTATATTTTCATAAAAATAAATAAAAAAATATTGGGGATGGGGAGGAGTGGGCGTGGCCTGCCAGGTTTTGAAAAAGGCACTGCCGTTTAACCCTTTAGGTCTGCTGGCATAATATGAAAATTAATTTATTTTTTTAGGTGAGTTCCGGGTTTTATTCTTATCTTTTCAGGTAAGTATTTTTTTCCAGGTGAGTACCAAAATTGTGTTGTATTAATTTTG